>NW_028262837.1:0-54731 GCF_049901715.1 Pseudonaja textilis | reverse complement strand
TCTATTCTATTCTATTCTATTCTATTCTATTCTATTCTATTCTATCCTATCCTATCCTATCCTATCCTATCCTATCCTATCCCATCCCATCCCATCCCATCCTATCCTATTCCATTCCACTCTACTGATTAGGTTGACTGTGGGAAATTGGGAGGGGCTTTGCATGGAGTGAGCAGAGATAGTCACTACAACATTCCTTTCTCGGAAATGTCAAGGACATTCAGCCTCCACCTGGAGAGGCGTGCCAGGGGAGACATCTCCAGTTGGGACGGTGGATTGATTGGGCCATGTGAGGGACATGCAGGTGCAGGGGAAAGGACTTTGATTTTCCTTTGGGTGGGGAAAACCCCAAAGGGACTTTCAGGTTTTCCCAGATGTGCCAATATGATATCTCTAATAAAGTATAGCTTTGAGGAATCGCTTGCCTCAAGAGCCTTGTTTGGTTGGGATTGTTACTTGGAACCAAAGGTGGTATTCAGACAGTTCTGACAGGTTCTGGAGGACCGGTAGCAGAAATTTTGAGTAGTTCGGAGAACCGGCAAATCCCACCTCTAACTGGCCCTGCCCCCATCTACTCTCTGCCTCCTGAGTCCCAGCTGATCGGCTGGGTCTCCTTTGGTTGCCCTGTACAGGAGAACGGAGCTGGAAAGCAGGTTAGTGAGATGGGGAGGGAATTTTGCAGTAACCTTCCCCTGCCACGCCCACCAAGCCACGCCCACAGAACCGGTAGTAATAATTTGAATCCCACCACTGCACAACGGGGCATTGCTTTGCTATTTCCAGGCTAGCTCCGTTGGCCAGATCTAAACACCCTTGAATCTGCTTTAGTGGTAGCCCAGCTGACAACTTCGGATCATTGAAAAACAGAATTCAGGCTACCCGATTGGGTAAGAAATCTTGTTTGCTATTGGAGAGGAGCAAAAAAAATAAATAAATTCTGAGTTGGAAGGGACCTTGTAGGCCATCTAGTCCAACCCCCACCCGCCCAAGCAGGTGACCTTACACCATTTCTGACAAATGGCAGTCCAGTCTCTTCTTGAAAGCCTCCAGTGATGAAGCTCCCACCACTTCTGAAGATAAAATACCTTTTATCAGCTCAGATCTGAAATCAGGAACAGAGCAGAACAAGGAAAAGAAGGACCAAATTCCAACGTGCAAGGCTTACAGAACCGGCATAATTAATTGATCTCCTGGATGCGGATGAAGAAGTTGAGAGCCATTACCCTCAACCCGCTGGCCACACCAGTGGCTAAGTCGGTGCTGAAATGATTCTTAAAAGAGGCTTGGAGGCCATCCCATCCCATCCCATGAGATACCCAACCACTTCTCTCCTCCCCTTGGAATGGTGCACTATAGGGCGTTGCGTCGAAACGATCACTCTGCTGAACACTTAATTCCCATAGTACTGTCTTCTGTCTAAGTATAGTTACCCATGGGGTATGGCTGTATTGAAGGGGTATTGAAGGGGACGCGGCATGTGGTATGGCTGTATTGAAGGGGACATGGTGGCTCAGTGGCTAAGACGCTGAGCTTGTCGATCAGAAAGAGATCGGCAGTTCAGCAGTTCGAATCCCTAGCACCACGTAATGGAGTGAGCACCCGTTACTTGTCCCAGCTCCTGCCAGCCTAGCAGTTTGAAAGCATCAAAAAAAATGCAAGTAGAAAAATAGGGATCCCTTTGGTGGGAAGGTCACAGCGTTCCTCCGGGCGCCTTTGGCTTTTAGTCATGTTGGCCACAGGACCACGGAGACGCCTTTGGACAGCACTGGCTTTTCAGCTTTATAAGAGACCCCCTCTAGAGCTGGAAATGACTAGCACGTATGTACGAAGGGAACCTTTACCTTATATATTAAAAAAAAAACCCAGATCTGCCAACATCTAGAAACAAGTAAAGAAATAACTAGCAGTCAGCACGGGTTTGTTAAGAACAGATCATGCCAAACCAATCTTATTTCATTCTTCAACACAGTGACTAAATTAATGGACCAGCAAAATACTGTGGACATAATATATTTAGATTTCAGCAAGGCATTCGATAAAGTAGACCGCAACCTACTTCTTAGTAAGCTAGAAAAAAGTGGAATAGATAGCACCACCACTAGATGGATTCGCAACTGGCTGGCAAACCGTACTCAATGAGTAGTCCTTAATGGGTCTAAGTTTACATGGAGGGAAGTAAACAGTGGGGTGCCACAAGGTTCCGTCTTAGGCCCAGGACTCTTCAATATCTTCATTAACGACTTAGATGAGGGAATAGAAGGGGAACTTACCAAATTTGCAGATGATACTAAACTGTCAGGAATAGCTAACACCCAAGAAGACAGACTTGAACACTGGGCCATATCTAACAAAATGAAATTCAATGTAGAGAAAAGTAAAGTCCTACACTTAGGCAAGAAAAACCAGAAGTGCACATATAGACTGGATGAAACCAGGCTTAATGGCAGTAACTGGGAGAGGGATCTTGGAGTCCTAGTGGACAACCAGCTAAATATGAGCCAGCCGTGTGCAGCAGCAGCCAAAAAAGCTAATGCAATCCTAAATTGTATTAACACAGGGATACAATCGAGATCAAGGGAAGTACTAATACCACTCTATAAAGCCTTAGTAAGACCACACATAGAGTACTGCATCCAGTTTTGGTCACCACACTATAAAAAAGATGTTGAGACTCTAGTAAAAGCGCAGAGAAGAGCAAAGCAGGATGATTAGGGGACTGGAGACTAAAACATACAACGAACCATTACAGGAACTGGGCTTGGCTAGTCTAGGTAAGAGAAGGAACAGGGGAGTCAGGATAGCAGTCTTCCAATATTTGAGGGGCTGCCACAGAGAGGATGAAGGGGTCAAACTATTTTCCAAAGCACCCGTAGGCCAGAGAAGGAATAATGGATGGAAACTGAACAAGGAGAGATTCAACCTGGAAATAAGGAGAAACTTTCTGACAGTTAGAACAATCAACCCATGGAACAGAAGTTGTCTTTGGAAGTTGTGGGACCTTCATCACTGGAGACTTTCAAGAAGAGATTGGACTGCCATTTGTCAGAAATGGTGTAGGGTCTCCCGCTTGGGCGGGGGGTTGCACTAGATGACCTACATAGTCCCTTCCAACTGATTATCTGTTATCTGTTACGTACACACATACTGTTATATATTTTCAGATGAGAATTACATCACAACACAACTTAACTTACCTTTTCCAGCCTCTCCAGTATATTGGTAAATGCTGCACGTGAGAAGAAGGAGAAATTCTAGGTATATCACAAGCCACTCATTCACAGTATCAGCCACAAGAAGCCATGTCTTCTTGAGTTGAGCCTCCGAGCAATTTGGAAAGGAGTTTTATCTGGTTCTGTGAAGATGTTTGATCGTATCTTCCCAACTCTTAACGCCTTCTTCACCCTGCAAGGAGCAGAAATCGAAGAGAGAGAAACATACACACACATCCGACTCAAATAAGAAGTTTCATTTTCAAACAAGGGTTCTTTCAGCCGAGCTACGGTGGGAGGAAACTGTTCACCGATCCGGTTGAAAAACCTGACCCACAATTTTACCCTCTATTGCACCAGCTCTTTCTAAAATCATGAGGCATTAGAGCCAAAACTGCATGTCAATCATCCCAGTTTATGTGTTTTGCCAATGATAACGATTTCCAAATTCTGTGCCAAGGAAAACTGTCACACCAGCAGCGAGGACCGAAATATGCAAATAGAGATATCCTTGTCTTTATCTTTTCAATTCATTTCACTTCATCCTGATGTTTACAGTTCTATCCCTCCAAGCCCGGCCATATCTATTCTTGTATGTGCACTGCCTTGAGTTACTTATAAATTAATAAAGGTGGGATAAACATCTAGTGAATAAATCAATAAGTGAGACCAAGATCCAAGAAACCTAGTTTCGTAGGCCCCCAAAATGGTGTTACAACAAACCCAAATGTTATCATTCATAAAGAACATGAACACAGCGCGAGCCATTCTTGCACATATTTTCCACAGTTTAGTCTAGTGGTGAAGGTCCAGGCTACAAACTGGGAGACTGTGAATTCTAGTCCCACCTTAGGCATTGAAAGTCGGCTAGGCGACTTCGGACCAATCAACACAAGATGGTGAATTCTAGTCCCACCTTAGGTATGAAAGTCAACTGGGTGACTTGAAACCAATCACCAGGAGACAGTGAGTTGTAGCCCTGGCTTAGGCATGAAAGCCAGCTGGGTGACTTTGGGCTATCACTAGGAGACTGGGAGTTCTAGTGCTGACTTAGGCACGAAAGCCGGCTGAGTGAACTCGGGCCATTTACTCTCAGCCCAACCCACCTCACAGGGTTGTTGTTATGACTTGTCAGCAGGCTCCATAATCTTCGTCATGGATTTTTCTGTCGATCAAACCATTCCACCTTTCTGCATATAGAAGTCTCGTTGTTGTTATTGAAGGATCAGATGCTGGAATGTATGTTCAGAGGAGACCCTGAGAATCAGAGGAAGGATCGTATGTGGAGATAGGACCCGGGTACGGATGGAATGGACATAAGAGTGAGGAATATGAATTCTGATAAAAACATTTTCTCTTGCTCCTTCCTGTCTTCTCTCTCTCTACAGAACGGGGGGGGGGAGGTCCGCAGGGATTGGGGGCTGCTCCCTCAGACAAAAATTTAAAACTGCTTTTACTTTTCTCTGCGGAAGGAGGGGGGTCGTGGGGAGTGGGGGTGTGCTACCTTGAGTTGCTCTACAATAGGAAAGGAATTGGAACTGCACATTCTTAGCGAGGCAGAAGTTAACACCTTAAACCACTAGCCAGGATATTAGGAACAAGAATAGCTTGCTTATAAGAAAAACCCCAAAAGCCACATAGCAGGCACATGAAACTAGGGCACTTTGCAAGATACCCGTGACCTGGGGTGAAACACAGGTGATGCAACATTTAGCTATGTAGGGGGCTGAGATCCAAATAATCAATGTTATCTGTTATGCATGAATTATGCGACCATCCTTTGACTATAAAAATTGCTGTAAGATTCTCATCGAGGTCCTTGGTTAGCTTTTGAGACAGGGTCCTTATATCTTGGTACTAAAATAAAAGCATAATAATTTTGTACCACATCTTGCGTCCAGTGGCTTATCGGCTTCGATACCAAGCAAGTTTTGGGGACAACATCATCATATATAAAAACAAAGTTCCATTATTATTTTTTCTCTTTTTGTCAATCGGTCCCAAAAACATCTCTGGCTACAGTTGTGTGTTAATCTTTAAAGTCTTGTAAATTAATGTATGTGTTTGAATCCATTTTTTAAAGCTTTTTTACATATCTACTGAGAGTGATTAAAGAGTCCCCTCTTGTTCACATTTTCAGCATAACTATGAAGAAGTACCTTCATGCACTTCAGACAATTTTTCCAGGGTCAAATACCAAGAATGCATCATTTTATAAAAATTAAGATTTTAATATTGTGTGGTTCTGGGGGGTACGTTGGTTTTCTTTTGAATTGACGCGTTTTTATCTTTTCCACCGTTATGAGCCACCTTTATTCACCAAAACTGAGCAAAGTGGAAAGAAGACAAAAACAACATTTTATGTCAAAACCTGAATTATTTTTTAAAAATTTTTTAACCTGAATTTAAAAGAAAAATCTTCTGGAACAAAGTGGTAGTGTTCCTCCATCCTTAATTCAGAGATGTCAAATGTGTCTTTTAATAATATACATTTAAAAACAGTCAACATTTCACTTGCAATGTAATAGCTGCCATTTTGACTTTTCTAACCTACATTGACAAAATGCAAGAACTTTGTTGATTTATCTGCCTTTGACCAAATGAACAGGCAGTATTATCAATGCCTTGGGTAGGCATACTTTATAGCACAAATATTATTTGATGATAGTGTGTTTGTTATGTCAGAGGATGCACTGTGCACACAGAGAATACAATTTGCCTAAAATACAATTTGCGTACAGTGAAAAATATACAGTCGTCGAGGTTAAGGCAAGATAATTCTGTCAGCAGGGAACATCTTTTCAGATTTTGCATTGCAAATTGCAGTTTTTCCTCCAAAGGGAGAGAGAGAATGCATTTCTGCAGAGCAACTGCCCTCTCAGCAAAATTCAGCAGACAATCCTTTTGACTTGAGAAGTTTTTCCAGAAAATCAGGGCAAAATTCGGGTTATCTTTCCTTTTTTTTTTCTGCGTACAATTTAAAAGTCCCCTTAAGAATTTGCAACTACTTCTTCCACTGTAATTACAAGGTTTGAGAATATAGCCCGGGCTGGAATGTTCCAAATAGAAATTGAGATCGTGCAGGGGGGGGGAGAAGAACAGTTTGCAACTTCAGCTCATGAAATAAAATATGCCACAAGATTGGAACGACTCACAATATATTATCAATACGTTTTCTTTACAGCGGTTAGGAGATTTGGCTGGAAATGTCCCTTCAAGATATTTAAGAAAGTTTTCTCTTTCGAATCCCCCCCTTTCATTTTGACGTTGGTATAGTCCTGAAGTATATATTCCCTTGCTTGGCGAGCTGTCTTGGCTCATTTCTGGGGAAGGAGGCTGTGGGTGGTGGTTAGGTCGGACAAATCGCGTTTTATTTTCCTGTCGCGTTAGAGGCCTGTTTCGCAGTTCTTTTAGTTATTTTCGCTTCGTTCTGAAATTAGGTTTTCATTGAGGAAGCCTGAATATCTTATTTATCAAGAAAACATTTTTATACAGCGTTTTCCTACATTCAGTCTCACTTACTGGGAATTTTCCTTAGGTTTTTCTTTCTTCCACTTTTCACTATTTATAAAACAAAAGCTGCCATTGCTGGGAATTTTTTCAAACCCGAATTTGGGTTTTTCTAAACCTTTGGGTTTCTTTCTATGTCTTTTTATTTTAAACTTTCAACCAAACCTACGCTTATTGGGTTTTTCACTTTAAAATTCAACTAAGCCTTTTCTGTACACGTTATCTTCTATGTTAAGCTCCATAAAACAAATTTAGTTCAAAGCTGGTTTACTGGGTTTTTTCTACCTGGGTTTTCTGTAGAATTTTGGTTTGTTTTTTGAGCAGAAAAATTTAGTATTTTTTAAGTAATCCTGTTTTTCAGTTAATGCTGAAAATGCCTGAGGGGGGGGGGAATTGCAGAACCATTAAAGCAGAATTTGAAAGCAATTCTATTAAATTGGAAAGGAAAAGTAATGGTTCAACTAAATTTGGAAGCTTTGCAATGAGATATGAAGGAGCTGTTACAGCAAAAACATCTACAGCTGGGACTTCTAATGCTTCTCTGAAAGGCACAAGCTTTTGCAAAACTTCTCAAAGATGGGGGAAAAAAACTTCTCAAAGATGAAAAATGGGTTGCTTTAAAATTTGGGTGGATTTTCAAGAAAAAGATGGACCACATTTAATAAAAATAGCTGCCTTGCAGCTTCTGTAAGGGCCTTTCAACATTTCTAATAGAATTTACTGATACACACACAGTCCTTAATTCTGTAGCCCAGTTTTTATTTCCTCCAGTTCATTTTGCCAAAATATTTTTTTTTCCAGAAAACTTAATCCAGGGGTCTTCAAACTTGACATCTCAGGAATTCTGGGAGTTTGAAGTCCACATATGTGTCTTAAACTTGCTAATTTTGAAGACTTGACTCTGTCAGTTGCTCTTTTTTTTTGTTAAAATTTCCCATTACAATTTGCAGCTCTACTTAATGGCAATTTGCAGTTTTTGCATATGTCCTGGCTTTGAAGAATTTTAAACAAATGGGGAGGGAAGAAATTCAAACTTAAAAGCTAATGAAAAACTATGCTCCGAGGTTTTGGATTGAGTTGCAAACTTACATACGTTTTTTCATGGTTTGCAGTCAGGAGATTTGGTTGGAAATGTTACTACTGTCAGGTTTCCAAGTAACGAAATCCATGTTAAAGGAAAAATAATACTACCTTCAAAAACATTTATTTAGGAAAACATCAAATTGGCCAAGTCTCAAGTTCAAGATTTTTTAAAAAACTTTTCTGTTGATTCCCCTCTTTAATTTTGGAGTTGGTATTGTCCTGAAGTATAAACATTGCAGAGATGGCCTGGTTCATTTCTGATCGAAAAGAATTGGGGTGGGTGGTGATTTCCCCCCAAAATTTTACTTTTTATTTGTTCTGGGGCCGAGAGGATTTTCTCAAAGCCCTGGGTAGCCATTGTCAAAATACTTTTCATGGTTTGGTAGACTTGCTCTCCATTATTGAGAGTTAAATGCTGGTTTAGTTCAATTAGTTCAACATTAAATAAAAGCCTTTCTAAGTAGGGAAGCTACTGCTGGGATTTTAAACCAAGATGGTTTTTTTTAAAAAAAACTGGGTTTCTTTTACAAATAAATGAAGTAGGCTTTTTCTATACACAACCTTTTCTATTCAGTTACCCCACCGTACATGAAAGAATAACAGTACAAAACTTTTTGTTACCTAGGTTTATTACGAGTTTTCTTAGGCCAACCCTGTTTCTAAGTTACAGGAAAGAAAATGCAGCATAGGCCTAAAAACACAGTTTGAAGCAATGAAAGTTTATTATATCCCTGCTTTGAACATATTTAGGGGCAAGCGTATCTTTTAAATTTGATAATTTTGGGAAGGCCCAGGTGTTGTCCAACTCTGTTTAGAAGAAGCTTTTGCAAGGAGAATAATCAAAGTTTTTAGGAGGAAAAGTCTGCAGCTGGGACTCCAGCACAGGGTTTTACAAATGGTTTTTGCTCTTAAATCCTGGGGAAAGCTGTTGCTTTGTTGGGCTTTAAAGAAAAATTTGGGTGGCTTTCTCTATTTAAAGATTGACCATTTAATAAAAGGTTGCCTTCAAGTTGCGGGCTAAATTTAAGGGGTTTTGTGGAATGTCCATTTTTTTTTGGTAAGCCACCCGGAATCAAGGTTGATTTCTCTCTACTTGTAAGTGGGGGCTACCTATGTCAGGTATCAAATTCAATTGAGGATCGCATCAGCATTATGGTTACCCTCAAAGGGGATCCAGTTGCATGTTTGACTTTAGTTTCTGAGCTGTGGAAACTCTGGATGGCAATGGAGGTGCGCATAAGTGAGAAGTTGACATACGTGTGCTTTTTGTTCACCCTCAAAAGTTCACACATGTAATTTCAAACATGCACAGTATTTGAGCAGTTTGTAGGTGGGATGGGGGCATTGTTTTCGGGATAAACCTAGTGAACTTAAAGGCAAAATATGATTCTGTAGGGTCTGGAGAATTCCGCAAGCCCCATCTGGATGTTTACAGGTGCTTCCTCCATGTCAACTGCAAATGGATTTACTGAGCAATCCAATAATTTCTTGTTCAGAGTCAACTAAAGGGGCGTGTAAATTATCAGTTTATTGCAGAAATCAAATCCAAAAAGCGCACACAGACGACTGATTTAGCATTCATTTAGTCACGTATATAAACAAGTTAATGTACGTTCTTCCAACCTTGTGGTAGTTAGAAGCAAAACCACAAACAGGAACAGAACGGCTTGTTCAACACAACAGACAAAACTGCAGAACTGCAAAGCCGTGCCTAAGCTCCTACCGGTTTCAGTTTTCAATTCAGCTTCCATTGGCTGGTCTGTTACCATGCCTCCACCATGAGTATTCTGTTATAAACGCCATGTGAAGTGTGCTTAGTTTATCTACAAAATGAGCACCTTGAGAAGATAGCCGTGGAGACTTAATTTTATGATTGTTTGGCAACCGGGAAAGCGACTCAAATTTCCTTGGTGCATCCGGAGTCTCGCAGTTGCAACTTTACTTGAAAGGCTTTTAACTGCATCATAACATGGGGGATCACGGTTTCCATGGAAACAGCTGGGCATTGTGTATGTTTGGAAATACGGCCCCTCATATTGTATTAACCCAGTTTCATGCCTTGGGTCAACCCAGGGCAGGCAATCTGGTGATTTGGGGTTGATTCGATGGCCCAAAGGAAGATGAGTTTATCTAGGAGCTGATCCTAGGCAGCCCCTTCCTCTTTTTTCCAGCTTCTTCCTGGCCTTGCTTCATAGGTGTAGAAGCCTCCATGGGGGACCATTCCTGTTGTGTTCTACAGAAGTTCTATTTGTTGGTCCTCATTTTGAGTGGGAGTTTTGTTTGTTCCAGTTGGCTGAGCACAGCCTGACAGTGAACTAAAAGGGAGCTGTCAGGTGGCATCAGCTGTTACCTGTCAGCTGGCCAATTTGGCAGCATATCAGCAGACTCTGGTAACCTGTTCCTTTGTTTACAATAAACGTTTCGTTCATCAATGCCTGCCTCAGCTCATTCTCAGAATTTAATAATTCCCTTTCCTTCCTTGGCAAGGGCTTGGGCCTCCAGCCAGCTCCAATGGATCTGGGTGGTACCAGAGTGGCCAGTTGATGAGACTCGCTGTGTCTTGAGTAGGAAGCAGCTGAGATGTTTTCCCTCGCCCAGCACCAAACGCCAAAGCCTTGTCAACTAGAAACGCCTCAGTTGTCTGTCTCGAGTCACACAGACACCCCCCCCCCCCGGACTTTAGTGTGAGATATCTGGAGGTCTGGAGCCCTGGGCAGTGGAGGGCAAGCTCCTAGCTAGGCTCTCAAGCTGTTGGGGACACCCAGCCCTGCTTCCTCAAGGGGGGTGTCTGCATCCTTTCCTCCTGTGCATGTGCCCAGAGAGAGAGGGCCCAGCCTTTCCAGGATGGTCCCAAGTGCCAAGTCTGCCTTCACAGGCCTTTTGACATGTCTGGCCGATGTGAATATGTGCTTAACAATTGGCAAATTGCTTGTTTGCATTCTGCAACAGAACACTCTACTTTCAGAGTTTCGTTGGTTCTTTTATGTATATCCAGGTCAGGTGTGCTTCAAAATCTCAGCCAACACAACCAAAAGTAAAACAAGCTGAGATGTAGTCTTGTGATTTTGGGCTTGTGTTTCTGGTTTTTATACAATTCAGCAACGTCTGTTGATATTCCTAGGTACCGTGTTACAGGAGAAACCGTAAAGAATAGATAATGCAACTAAGGTTCCACTAGTAACACCACCAAGCACGTGATAATGTGCAGACATGCTGTTCAAAGCATTTGCCCTTTAACCAAGAATTGGTCACTTAGGAATTAAAAATCAGTTTTGGGTAACATTGGCTTATTCTTACTGCTTCCTTGTTGAGAGAACTATGCCGGACAATGGTCATGGAGATATCTATCTGGCACTCTTGACTGCTATTGGAAGATAAATTGTATTAGCACAGTGCAATTGTTCAAAAGTTCTGCTAACGCCCCCAATAGCAGACCAGATGAGTGGTAATAAATGTATCTGTACATTGACTATTTACACTGTTGTGGCTTTGGACAAGCTTGCTCCCTTGACTGTCGCCTCGCTTCCACTGGCGATCACCGCAGGCTTTCACCGGTTGTCAGTTGCCACTTCTCTGTTGCTGGTGAGGAAGGCAAAATGGTGGAAAATATGGATGGAACAGGTGATTCTGTAGCCTGTTTCTGCAACTTGGTTTGAGTCAGACCTGCCACCACCATTTAAACCTCTGAATAGAAACGATACTTGGCTCCATTTGCTGAGTAGGTATAATTTTGTTAGAAGTCGCAAGTGTAATTGTAATGCAAATCCAGAACACTGAAAGATTCCCAACGAGGCCTCTGCAATAACTGTCTCCCTTTGCTTTTAACCCCCCCCCCCCACACACTAATTGGGTTCAAGCAAGATGTTAGGATTGAACCTTTAATGCTTTTCAACTTGCCAATGAACTCTTTCTGACCAAGCTTGGCTTCCTGAGATACCAACAAACATACATTAAATCCAAAGCCCTTTTATTTTAGTTCAATGGCTGTGAATTATCATCATTCACAGCCCGTAATGGGTCTCAACCAGTTATAACTACTCCCATGGAAGTCTGCCAAGGTCCTTTGGAAAGAAGTCTGATGAGAACGCACCTTTATCTTTCTTGAAGTGCTACCAACGACTAAAGTGCCTATTAGTCTTTCAAAACGAAACTGGTGTTTCCGTTGACTGATGAGAGACTGCGATCATATGTTGCTTTGATCCGTGTTTACCTTGTTGGTGGGACCCGGAGTCATCTGACCCACCTTGGAGGGAGGGGTGGGGGAAGAGGGGGAGACCTCCAGCTGGGTCGAGGGAAGCTGCATCTCCCCTCCCTACCTAGGCGTTACTTCTCTGGAAGACAGGGAGAAACGGCTTGAAGGGCTTTTAATTGTCCAGGTCACCTTACTACATCGTTTAGGATTTCCAACTCCAAGAAGGACTACCAGGGCAAAGTACCCAAGAATTTACACCTCCATTCAGTATTTCTAGATCGAACCTCTGGAAATGTGTGGAAACAGAATAGTTTCCAAAGGAGAAATTGGACTATGGCATCAAGGACGCCAACCAATTCAATTCCTGCTTCCTTTCATTTTGTGGAACCCCGGCTTGTCCTCACATTTCTGACACTTCCATATGTCCAGAATAAACCAGTCCTTCGCCTCTCTTCCAGTTCTAAATTCCTACAGAGACAAACACTTAATTCTGGAGCCTCCGTTTTTTTCATACTTCAAATGTTTTAATAAGCAATTTCATTTAAAAAAAACAAAAAAGGCAACCTCTTTCATTTTAAAACTTAATTCTGTAAGACAAAAAAGAAAAACCAAACTGAACAAGCGACAAGCTGTTAAATTTCCTCGTGGCAGTTCAAAATCTTTTAAAAACCAAACACTTGGGAAGAAAAAGTCCTACAATACTCAGATAAAAATATGTCATTTGCTGTGTTTAGGTTTGGTTGAGAAGTTCCACGTCCAGCAGAAGCGATGGAGAGGGTGGGTGGACTCTGATTTAAAAAACACACACAAAATTCCTCTTACACAATAAAGCCAGCTATGTAAACCTGGGCCGCTTAAAAGATGGTGGGTGGACTCCAACTCCCAGAACTCCCCAGCCAGCAAAGTCCACCCATCTAAAGTGTCCAAAATTGAACACATTGCAGAGAAAATGACCCGAAGGACTGAATTCCTAGTTTCTCTTAAAATCAAGGAGAGAACACCTATAGGTGCCCTCTTGCACAAGTAGGAGATACACGATCATCAAATCGGCAATAATACCAGAATCCAGCTGTTCATCCTCCCATTTCACTTGAGATCAAAATCAGCTGATAGCTCAATTTAATATTGCTTTCCAAAGACACAGCTTTAGTCTCCAATATGTCCTTGCAGAAGTCAATCTGTAGGTCCTCTGGAAGATATCTATCCCCACGGAGCTTCCATATATACTCCCTTGGAGACCACTTCCTCAGTGCCCCCAATCCTCTATAAATAGTATTATTCGGAATAGTGGTTTGCGCGACCCTCTAAGGAAGATAGTAACAGTAAAATTCAAAACTAACAATTGCACATTTATTCAAAATCCAGTTTAAAACTTTTTAGTTAATGTTAATTCAACAAAATTCTTGAACATAATCCAGTGGTACCAGGTTTTCAAAGTGAGAGTCATTTATCAAGAACCTAGTAACTTGGTAAACTCAGTAAAATTCACCGTTCAGTAAATTCT
This sequence comes from Pseudonaja textilis, assembly GCF_049901715.1. Lineage (NCBI taxonomy): Eukaryota > Metazoa > Chordata > Lepidosauria > Squamata > Elapidae > Pseudonaja > Pseudonaja textilis. Next base: position 41,233 of record NW_028262837.1, on the reverse strand, counting down.
TAATGTGATAGATGGGCTTGATGAACTGGTAACCAGTTTCTCAATGTCTGGTTTTAAGTCACTTAGCAGAAGTCTTAAATCATCACCACATTGGGTAATCTGTACTGAATCTCAGACCTCCTAGTGGTATTCGGTTGACTACAGTCATTGCTCATAGTGTCCTGTGTCCTTAGGCAACCATTTTGATTTTGGTTTCTTTTAGTTGCCCCCTCAGAGGACAATAGATGCTCCCTCATTCTTGTTTAACCACTGCAGGGAACAAAACAATTGTTTGCTGGCAATTGCTGAGGCAAAATTCAGGACAAACCTTAATTGATGGGAGGGGGGAGGCCTTTACTCTGGCCATTGTCATTTACAAGTTAACTTTTTCAGATCACTTCTAGAGATTCGTAAGTCTGAGGTATTAGAATCTTAGTAGGATATTCTGGCAGTCCTTCCTTTGCTTGCCTCTTGTTTGCTGCTCCTACAGTTTAATTGAAGACTTTCTTCTTGGTGTTGCTTTTAACATCTGTGTTGGTGGTTTACAGAACTGGATTCGTGAGGAATGCTAGCTAGTCAAATGACCAAATAGCCCAAAAAACCAAAAAGATCCCTGTCCATGTCAAAATGGTTTCTTCTAAGGTAGAATCTGTACTTTCTGCCTTTCTCCATGTTGGTTTAGTGTGACCTAGACCTACACGCCCGTGGCTCAGAGCTATCCTTGCCAATGTTGCAGAGCCTGATGGGAGAGAGTTCAAGAGGCGCAGGGCAGCTCTGTGCAGGTGGTGGTGTCAGGTCTGTCCTGACTTAAGACACTTGGGAAAGAAAAACCCTCGACTCCCATTTCTTTAAAGTGAAAGATTCTTTTACTAAAGTCAAGTGTCTACAGAGAAAACGCTGGGATCTGAGTATTCTGGAGAAAATGTTAGTGTTTTTTCCCCTCGACCAGTCTCATAAGTGTTCAAATAGTATTTGTGTTCCTTGTTTCGGGAATGGCTTTGATGTTTGATACCTCTTGATGTAGTTTCCCATTCCGTTCTCAGGCTATGTATCTTTGGTTGGTTTATTTTGGATTAACGCCTCTTGTTCTCAATGGTCCATATTCCGGACCTGGAAGCACAGGAGCACAAAGAATCTGCACAACTGCTCTGGAACTCGGAGATAGAATCCCAGTTTATTCAGGCTGGAGCCTCGGCACAAATAGAGTTCAGTTACAGTTGTAAGTACATTGCAAAGTTAGCTCTGGGAGCCACTGCCTCGCTAGCTTCTTTGTATGCAGGATGGTTTCCTGGACATGCTTGTAGCCATTCGGCCACCATCCGGTAGCTGACTGGACCTCTTAAGCCAGGAGACTTTGCAGCAACCAGTCTGCCAGGGCTCCGCTCTCCTTCCCCCAGCAGTCTTCCAAGACTCTTGCTCTATGGACCGCTGTCGCTTTTTGAGCCACCGCCAGTCAGCTGGTTGGTAGCATCCTGGCGCCCTGCTGATTAGCTGGGCTGGGCAACCGGAAGTACTGCCATCGTGCTCCCAACTTTGCCTGGTAGGCTCTGGAGACCAACGCTGAACAGCTGGTTGGCAGCCAGGTCTTGGGCCCCTGGCATGCCACCAATCAGCTGTTCCAGGCTGCTGTTGTCGTCATTCACTGTTGGTTGTCTTGCTATTGTAGTTTTCCAATCCCGCTCCTCCCCTGTGAGGAGGCCCAATAGAGGCTGGTGTAGTCCAAGCTGCTGTTGGGAGATGCACTCCTCGTAGACTGAGCAGTTTCTACTTCCTGCATCAGATTTTTGGATCTGGTACCCCCTTGATGGTTGATATGAGCCTTTGCAGCCACATTGTCCGTCAGTATTAGGGCACGAGTCCCTGCTGCTCTGCCCCAAAACTGCCTGAGGGCTAAGTGAATGGCCCTGAGCCTCCAGCCAATTGATTTGTCGAGTGCTGTCAAACTGAGACCACCAACCCTGCACCATCGCTGACTGTAGATGCGCTCCCCAACCATAAAGGCTGGCATCGGTGGTAATAACCAATGCAGCTGGGTATGGCAACCCCCAGCGGGGTTTGACAGTCAGTTAGTCTCTCAACCCAATGCCGCCTCCTTCCCTTGCATTTTATGGCAGGATGCCAGCAAAGCAAAGAAGTTGAAGATGGCAGGCTTGACACTTCTTCTCCACCCTCCCCTGGAAAAGACAGGCCTTTAGAAAAGGAGAGAAAAAAACAAATATAAATACCACTGAAAAGTTCTACGAGGCTTTATCTGGTTCCTTTATATGGAGTTTGCGGGCTCAAACCTATTAAGACATCTCTGAAGGAGGGAAGTTTTCCCATGTCACTAGATACTGTACAAAATATCTTAGAAGGCCCTGGATAATGGTCACTAAGAAAGCCGATCCGTTGCTTGGAGAGCCACTCAGAAAATGGCAAACTTCTTCATTTATGGAGATGATGCTCTCCAATTATTTGTGTTGGTTCTCTGCACCACTCTTCCAAGTTTTCTATTCTCGTATATCTTATTTTAGCTATTTTATGTCCTGGCTGGTGTTGGCTTTTGATGGTGCCTAGTCACCAGGGGTGGGCTTCAAAAATTTTAGCAACAGGTTCTCTGCCCAGTTGCTGGGTGGGTGAGGCCTAATCAGTCTCCTGCACCACAGGGGCGGGTATTTTTCCTCCGCCTGGGCTCCGGAGGTTTTCCTCGAGCCTCCAAGGAGGGCAGAAGTTTATTTTATTTATTTGATTTGTCAATCGCTTAAGAATAAGCAGTATGAATACAGGAAACAGGTATGAATAAATGGGGACAATAGGACAAATAGGAGGTACGATGGTGCACTTATGCATGCCCCTTACAGACCTCTTAGGAACGGGGTGAGGTCAATAGTGAATAGTTGGAGGTTAAAGGAATGGGGGTTTGAGGATGTAACTACAGAGTCAGGGAGTGCATTCCAGGCATTGACCGCTCAGTTGCTGAAGTGTCATACTTTCTGCAATCAAGTTTGAAGCGGTTTAGCTTGAGTTTGTATCTGTTGTGCGCTTTTGGTATTGTGGTTGAAACAGAAGTAGTCTGACTGGTAGGACATTGTAGCCGGGTACATTTGTGTACCATGCTTAAGTCCAACCATAGGTGGCATAGTTCTTGGTTGTCCAAGCCTAGAAGATAATGTTCCAGCCTTCCCGAACTTTCAGGAGGCCCATTTCTTTCCTTCCAAGAGTCTGCACGCACCCCTGCAGTTGATCTGGGGTTTAGGGGTTCTTCGATCTGTGCAGAATCGTAGCTAGAGGATCTCCCAAACTCCCAGCAACCCACCCCTGCTAGTGGATAGTCACCCTGTTAATTTTTTTGTGACTTTCCTAAGCGTTTCAGGAATATATAGAGGCCACATTGGGCCAAATACAATCAGGGACCTTCAGAAGTTGCATATTGTGGTTTGGATTTCTCTGTGGATGGGGCCAGTAGGATTTCATGTTTTCACAAACGCGAGTACTGGAGGTACAGATATGTTGGAAACATTCCTTCAGGTGTTACAAACCCAATGGGGGTTTGGGGCTCGTTGAAAGTCTGGAAGATGGTGCTCTACAGACCTTTCTACACAATACGGTTACATTCAATAAAACGAATCTTCTTCCACCTGGATTAATTTGAATCTCCACAGGGATCAACAACGTTGCACTGATACGTTAGACATTCCTGTGATATTTGATAACTATGTGCAGCTAATCTTAACAGTGCGGGCAATTTTTGGAACCTCTGAAGAATGAGTGATGACTTGGGGCGTGGCACAAAAATAACAAAGTAGATAAATTCCCTTTAATACCTCCAACTTGGCCCCCAATGTCCAGTTATTGGCGAAGAAATGGAGTCCGAACCCAAAGTAAAGATAAATTAGAAATAAAAAAACCAACACAAACCACGAAGTAATTAACACGACAGGCCAGGATAATAGATAACGAAGCACCATACAGTTCGGAGGACGCCAAAACCCACATAAGCCTTGACAAAGATAACGCACACTTTGCTTCCAGCAAGGGTACTGTGTGCAAATGCCCTTCTCCTATCCTGTTCTCCCAGCTGCAACTAATGAAAGGGATCAGTGCCTTTTTCTCTCCTGTAAGCCACATTGCTGTCTTCTCTGTTCTTTCCTGTGTGCCCTAGGATGAAGAGGGGGTGGCCCGGGGTCTTCCTCCCACTTCCTGTCAGCTGCTCAATCTCCGCCTCAGAATCAGACTCCGGGCGTGACAGAATGGTCACACTGGTATTCTGTTAACAGGGAAATCCTTGAAAGTTCTTATTGGCCATGGATCTTCCAGACTGTCCTCAGTACAACATCAGAGCCTTAAATCCTTACTGGAACTGGTGTATAATCTCCAAAATCCTCTCCCTTCCCAGCAAATGTCATTGTTTGAGGCACAAATGGTGGGTTATAATCATTGGGACCCAAGGCCAAAGCTCTTCAGAAGTGGTAACGCCACTTCTAAGATATATAACATGATTGGACTGGGAAGGATGGACAAGTGGCCAGCAATGGGAATGTGTAAAAATATGAAATTGGTGTGATCTCTTAACACTGAGATCTCACTGTAACCCTATATCTCAGTAAATAATTGTATCTTTAGTCTCCTCAGTCTTCAAGGTCAACTTAGATATTCAATATTCAATTTCCCTCTTTCACCTCTTTTCAGCCCCCACCCCCACCCCCCAAAAAAATAGATGGCATTGTTGATTGCTTTCCCTTTAACTTTAAATGATTAAAATTACCTAAGTCTTAAAAGTTAGAGGAAAAAAAGTTTTAAAGTCAGGGAAGAATACCAATTCAAAAATAGTATAATCCAGTTTCTTTCCTTAGTCACCTTCTTTCAGTAAGTTCTGTTAATTCAGTCCAGTTTTAAAAGGAACTGTAAAAAGAGTTTGGTCTTTTATTTTGTAATTAATGGTTTCTACTTAAGCTGGAAGCCACTTTCCTTACTGCTTTCTTCCGTTGGGGGGAATTAGTTACTACCCAGCCTTTTAAAATGTGGCTTTCTTTTCACCCCATTCTTTTCCAGGGGGCTCTTTTCCTTGTTTTTAGTAAAATAAAAGTTCTCACCTAATTTGACCACGCTTTCTCTTTCCTTTCTGCTACAGTCTGTCCCAGCCTTGCAGCGGTTTGTAGTGACTGCTTTCCCTTCGAATCCGCTAGAGGCTATCTGGGTCAACCAGGGATATTGACGTATTCCAGGGATCAGCAGAGCTCTTGATTGTCGTTCTTCCGAAACAAGTCCACAGGACACTGTCTTTTGGGATTTCGGTGTCCTCCCTGGGGACATCCAGGAATCCCGCCGTATTACCGTGACGTCAGCTTCGCGCTCTCCTGACATTGGTGTGGTCTTGTGGATTGAGTTCCACCAGCCTTTGCAAACACTTCAAGAAAATAGTTTTTGTGTATTGCAATAATTTTACTCTTCACGTACCTAAACGCAGCAGTTGAGAATACTTTATGTTTCAGATTAGAACTACCGTAGGAAGTATGAGTATTAATATGCACTGAACCCCAGGCATGTAACCAGGTCTTGAAAGGGCCAGTCTGATGGGGTCATTCTAATCTCCAGAGAGAAAATGTTCCGGAGAATAGGCGCTGTGGTAGAAAACCACCCCTAGTCCCTTCCGGTTTGACGTTGTTTGCCTGATAAAGACCCAAACCCCATTTACTGAATAGAATTGGACTGGTAGAAAAACCACTGAGACATGGCAATCTCAGCTAACCCAATTCTGATTTATGAATAACCAAGATGGCTGTGTGTCTCAATAACACCTATTTAATTGCCAGAGATGAGTAGTTGATCGCTTTGGAAAGGTGACATTTTCCCCTACAAACCTCATTCATTGCATTGCGATATCCAGAACTTAAAATTACATTTAATGTTCTTGTTGAGCTTTTGTCAGCTTCTGCTGATGTCGACAGAGTTTTAAGCTACCATTACAGAGATCTCTGCCTTTACATATCAATCAATTTAGCCCTTGCATACATGATAGGCCCTCTCAACTGCTTCCCCTGCTGCTTTTACTTCCGTCATGTTGGTCAAAGGAGGCTTATCTTTTGTTGTTTTCTCCTGTACCCAACCCAGCCTGGAATGCTCTTCTCTAGGAGGTGATGTTAACATGCTAGCTATCGTAATTTGTTGTTTTGATCTCTGTTTTGTAGTTGGCCCAGTTCGTTCTTTATTCCTGTCTGCTATAACTGGAGGCAGCTGTACCGAGTTCCTCTGTATTTGGATAGGCTGGCTGTGCTTTCATAGGGGGAGTCCAGATGCCCAGGAATATGGGGTCTGTGCCATTGATCCCTGCTCTTCCTGCAGGGTCTTGATTGGTGGTAGTTCGATAGGTTTATTGATAGAATTGATGTTGGAAAACCAAGCTTTTAAAACACATCCTTCTTTGGATATATACCGGGCAACAACCTCAGCTTTTTTGAAACCTGAATGTGTGATAATGCTCCTGTATAGACATGCCCAGTTCTGAGAGATCAGTTGCTTATGTTGGGTAGCCAGTTTGTGTTTTTGTTCGGTGGTCTGCAGTTGCTTGGTGGTTTCCCCTATGTAATTTTACAATCACCAACCGTTGATGTGATAAGCCACCACAGATGTCTCATCACTGAATAGCGTTTCCTTTGGGGTGCATCATTCTCATTCTCAGAGTTTGGTCCGGTTTGTACACCACCTTGACTGCCCAGGAGCAGTTTCAGATACTCCCTGTACATATGGGACCACCCTCCATGTAGCTGTTTCACTGGCACTTTGAGTGGGTTGCCGGGTCCTAGGCATATCACACCTTCGGATGAAGTCCATAAAGATATGCCCACTCCTTTGGCTTTGGCCATCAGTTGTACTACAATGAGTGCTACCCAGTCTGTGCGTGTGGTTTTTCGGTATACACAAAAACTTCCATGACACTTTTTTTTTTCATATTTTTAAATCGATCCCAAAAGAAACAGCTGTGGCTTCAATTGTATATTAATCTTTAAAATCTTCTGAATTATAGGTTCTGTGATTTAATCCATCTCAACCGAGGGAGTTGTTTGATTTCCTAGTCTGGTCTAGCCAGCAAGGGCTAACCAGTTTACAAATAATAGGTGGTAGGCTGTCTCAGACCGTAACTGCAAAGCAGGACTGACTCCTATATGCCCCCGAAAAGTTTTTACAGGAAGGTCTGGTAGTATTAGAAATCCTGTTTAACCCTACAGAATGAAGCGTATACGGTCCACATGGGTCTTTCTGCTTAACTGTGAAACCAGAAACTACTCGAAACGTACAGTACAGATGTGAGTCAGCTCTGCTTCGTATGAATCCTTGGTCTAGCAAGACTGTTTATTTTTTTAAACCCCATGCTCAAGTGGATTGTTCTGAGTCTTTAAACAGATTTCTGCAACTTCCACACAAGATGCTCTTCCCATTTTTCATGTATCCTTTGAAACTCTGGGAAATAAAACAGTAAAAAAACTCACCTATTCCTTTTGATTTAATTACTTTGCCCATTAGCTGTGGTGATTTTTTTTTTTTTATTCTGGTCTAGATTAATAAAGACATTTCCATTATTAAGTCATGGGACTTGTAGCTCCTGAATGCTTGCATGTCATCTGCACCTCGTCAGTGATCTTTTGCATACCAGCTCTCTTGAATGTCATCTGAACACAAGAGTTATCTGGATTATCATTTCACTGAAAGCGGCGTACCATGTTGAAGGGTTGGCAAAATAGCATCTACGGAAGCCACCTTTTGCAGTCTGACCTGCTGCAGTTGGAACAGAGGAAGTGGGCCTCCGATCCAGGAATGTTTTACTCTGATGTTGAACCAGCAAGGGTAGTACACACCCAACGCTGTATTCCACTTACCTCTCAAACCTACGTTCCGAAACCCATGTTCGACTAAGGCTATTTGCAATTGTCAACCAGCATGAATAACTTCCAGGGCCAATTTCCAGGTCTGTGGGAAGTGCTGGCTTTCTTTCCTGTGGGGATCCTATATCCGTATGCTCGATCAGCAGAGAGATCCTTTACAACACTAAGTGGAATGAGAAAACTCGTCAATTGAAACACTAGTGAATGAAGGATAAATGTCAAATTCTGTTGTCAGTGCCTGGCATGTTGCCAATTTTGTTTGCCTGTTTGTTGTTAGACAAGGTCTTCCCATCCAATGTTGTTGTAAGGGATATAATTCATTTTGTGTGGAGTGCACAAACCAACCAGATGAACCTCCAGTTAAGCTTGACATTTGTCCAGTGCGTGGCACCACCTTCACAGCCAGTATTTATTACCATTTGTAGATTCTCCTTCGCCTTCAAGCCTTCTGTTAATACCTTTTTCCAGATGTTCTGCAGTCACTTGAGCAGGTTTTCCTGTTTTTGAGCCTCCACAATGAAGTGATATCTTCACCTGGCTCATTGCGCAATAACAATGTTCTTTAACGGCACTGGTGAATTGGCTGGTTTGCTTTCAGCATAGTTTTAGTTGCATCTATATAGCCTTTGAAAATGCATTCTATTTTGTTCTTACAGAGCCCATCAAATTCTTGATCTAGGGATTTCATTTTTTTCCCTGAGCTCTCTTGACTATTGTGGTCAATTACAAGTCTTCGATGATCAAACCAGGATCTACAAAGGTGGCTGTGCTAATGGCAGTAGTGGCACATAGACCCAACATCATATCTTACGCTTTTTCTATGTATTCTTTTGAAGTGAGAGTGCACATGTTTGGTGTAAGTCCACTTCATAACTTACATCACATTCATCATCGGTAGTCAGTCTTTCATTTCCATAAGAGATAATTATTCATTTGTCAATATTGAAATGATGCCAAAATGTGGGGCCCTGTCAGTTCACGCTACCTTGAGCTGCTGACCGAAAACTCAACATAAGAGAAACCGTACAGGAGAGAAACCATATAAATGCCTCTGTCTTCATGGAATCTCCTCCCGAGATAGTATTAGTTCTTCACCCATGGAGACTTCTGTTTCACTAGATAATCCATAATAGTTTAAGAAGTATCTGCCAGTGTGGAACCATGTGGTGTGCGCAGTTTTTACACTGAATTTGGGGCCTCCTTCAAAGTTGCCCACAAAATGGGGGAAACGGCAGGGCAGCTGGATAGCCTGCAAAATCCATTTGACAAAATTGTTCTGCGCTCTTGAGGATGCTTTTCCAGAAGTTTTTCAGTCTTGCATGACTTCAGTTCTATGCCCTGACTGGTATTTGTTTTGATGGCTACTGTATTATTTGGACATCTTTTATTTTTACCACTGACTCAGCATAACTACTTTTTCCAGTGTGTTTGATGGCATGACATATTGGCTTTAATGGTACCTACCATTACCATATTCTTGGGAGACCTCATTTCCTTTGACCATTCTGAGCAAGAAATGACTTACTGAGTTTAATCTCATGAGATGACCAAAATAAAGTGAATTTAGTGATTTTTGCCTCCCAGGGATGTCTGGTCTGTTATATAGCGTGCTCTAGTACAGTGATGGCGGACATTTTTGTTGTGGTGTGCCGATAGTGTGAGTGCCAGCACCCACAATTCAATGCGTGCTGCCCCACCTGCGATGCAACACCCCCACCCTGCTCCCTTACCGCACTGCGCATGTAACACTCCCACCCTGCTCACTTATCGCACTGCACATGCGTGTGCCTCTCAGCTGATTTTCGGCCTGTTTGAGGCCGCTTTCGCCCTCCCGGAGGGTCGAGGAAAGCCTCTACCACCTCGGGAGGCCGAAAACGGGCCTTCTGGAAATACTGGAAATGTCCATTTCCAGCCTCTGGAGCCACGGGGGGAGGCTGTTTTCATCCTGGAAGCTTGAGAGGAGCCTCTGCAGCCTTGGGAGGCTGAAAAGGGGCCCATTTCAGCACTTCTGAGAGGGCGAAAACTGTTTGGCCGTCATGGCTTCTAATACTTTTATCATCTTTGCTTTCTATGGATTGTTGCTGTTTGCATTGGCTGTGTCATAGCGTACGCCTTATCCAGAAGGAAATGGAAGAACCCTCTGTAAAATGGTTCCCCAATTTCCAATCCCAGTGGCCATCCAGAAGAGAATACAAGCACTGAGTGTATCTCCTCCAACCCATCAAGGGTCTCATTACAAACTTGCAGCCTGAAGGCCCTGCACAAGTCCGCATAATCCTTTAAGGTTCTCTGCAATTGCAGACTGACCATCACCAAGAATGTCATGTTTGAAAACAGAGTGATGATGCTTTAGAATCTTGTCCGTCGTGGTCCCGTCGGAGCCAGAGTCCAAGGAGGATGACAAGACAGCTACTAGGGCCGATGGAGGGAGAACCAGAGGAGCTGCGATGGGGGCCAGTCCTGGGGTCCCGTCGTGGCTGGGAAGGAAGGGTAGGGTGCAGGGCGGCGACTGAGGGAGGAGGAGAGAGGGCAGGCAGTGAAGCAATGGAACTCTGGTATTGAGCACAGAACGGAGAAGAAAGTGGGATCAGTGCAGGGCAATCTGACTACTTGGGAGGAGGGCACTCCTTCACCTCTTCACACTGCACTTGGGGAGTGGGATTTTAAAGAAACACCGTAGGGAGGGGCGTTCGTCTGGAAGAAGCTTCGCTTTTTTCCCCAGTCTCACGTGCTGTTACCGATGTCTGAATACTTCGTTGTGCCCCATTCGCAGTGATACAGTTATACTCTGGGTTGTGCTTCCGTCTCAGTGAACTCTTCCTGTGACGAGGACTCCCTGGAACCAAATTTCTTGAACTGTGCTGTTCCTCTGGACCAATAACAGCCAGGAGAGAGGTGCTAGATGTTGAGGTTTAGATACTGGATCCTGGAACTGCATCGAATGATGTAGCGCTGGGTCTTTGCAGGAGGAAGTTAGTTGGAGCTAAGCCTTTTGTTCTGGCTGTGTTGATTCCGTGCCCAGTCCTCTGTGGTCATCACACGTGTTCCCAGGCCAAAGCTTGAAGTGAAGCCAGCATTCTTCAAGAGCCCAGATGTCCTATTCCGGCCACGCATTCACACACAGAAGTTTACTTGGAAGGTTTCCAATAAATCGAAAGTGGCAAGAAATGTGTGGTTGAGGGAAATCAAACCTCCAGAAGGTCTAGTAAGGTTGCTTCGAGATGACAAAAGAGCAAGGCACCAAAGTGGCCAGGCAAAGTCCAAATGTCATAGTGGTGGTTGGCCTATTAGGTCCAGATTTATTGGTCACCAGATTTTGAAGAAGACTGGTCCAGTCCCACAGGGCTTGATGGACAACAAGGGGAGCAACAAACGTCATTGATGCACAAGAAGAATTGGGTGCAGTCTCTACTTCCTAGTTCTTTCCCATCCTGAGTCCACAAGGCATAGTGGAGAGAGAAAAAAGGGCAAATTGACCACTGACCTACAGGGCTGGTCACACAAAAAGTTTTAGAATTCAGGTTGGTTCTCTTGCAGGAGCGCTAACTGGTTCTTAACTGTGGCCAACGCAACACTGGTGACGAAGGTGGGATGTGGTCTGTATAGGTCTAGGTCCCTAGTATTTCCTTAGTATAATGGACCATGCGTTCTGCCCACCTGCCCATCCGTAGCCAGCCAACCCGGCGCTGTTAGTGCGTGCCTTATCCCTTGTTCGGCTAGGAACCTCTCAAATGTTAGTGCTGTGAATTGTGGTCCGTTGTCAGATACAACTAAATCCGGCAATCCATGTGTCGTAAAAAGCTTCCTTACTATAACAGCTTCTGTTGTGGTTGAGTGCACAATTTGAGTAAGCATCTACCACTATTAAGAACGTGTGTCTTTTAGTTGGTCCTGCAAAATCAATGTGTGTTCTAGACCATGGGCCCCTAGGAGTTTCCCAGTTGAGAGCAGGTGCAGAAGGGGGTGCAGGTCTAGATTCTTGGCATCGTTTGCACATTGCTACCCATTCCCCAATATCCTTATCCATCCCTGACTACCATACATAATTCCTAGCCAGGGACTTCATTCTGACAGTACCCGGTGACCCTCATGCAATAATTCAAGTATTCGTTCCTTCAATATGTCTGGTATGATCACCCTATCCCCCCATAGTACACATCCTTTTAATATAGATAGTTCCGTTTGTCTATTCCGAAGCGGTTTAACAGTCTCGTCACTTGTGATCTCTGGCCACCCTTTACCTACCCAATTTAAAATCCGCGCCAGGTTTCTGTCTCGTGGTTTTCCTAGCAATGTCTGTTGTTGCTATGAGTAGGTTTGCCAACGTTTGCAGGGTTGATGTGATTGGTGCAGGATCATCTTGTAACTCAGGTAGGGGGGAACGGCTCAGGGCGTCAGCGTGTGTTATGTTCTTTCCTGGTTGGTAAATCAAGTTGTAGTTATATGCAGGGAGGAATTCGGACCACCTCGTCATCCACGGTGACAGTATGTTAGGTGTAGCTTTGTTTCCTGCGAGGATTCCTAAAAGAGGTTTATGATCTCTGTGACAAGTGAAAAATTTCTGCCATAGATGTACTCGTGGAACCGTTTTACTCCTGTTATTGCAGCCACGGGAGAAACAGCGAACCCGTCCGAACAGTCCGGAGACAAAACCATGACTGAATTGCGCAGGTCCAGTCGAACCCATAAGAGCCCCACCTATTTATGTGACTACGTAACATGGGGGGGGGGGCTGATTGGTTGGATTGGACCACATGGGGAGGGGTGTTACATATTTGCATACTCACCTTGGATAGGTCGGGCTGGACGGTGGGAAATTTGAAGAGCTGTCATTGGCCACGGGCTGCGAGCAGCCTGCTATAAAAAAGGCTGCCGCCGTTTCGGCGGCATTCAGGTTCTAGAGAGAATAAAGAAAATAAAAGATCAACTCGAGTCTTTGTTCCCACAACGCAACAGAATCCATGTTACGATCTTTTTAAATCAAACGGGTCTTTAAGGCCGATTTTTTTTTTCATTAAGTATTTTCTTCGTTAAATGATTGCCACCATTTGTTAAGTGAACTGAGAGATTTTGGCACCAACCCTCCGGATTGCTATTCCATGCCCATCAGCTGTTTGCAAGGCAGTGCAAACATTTGGGGGATGGAGTTATAGGGCTCTCCTCACTTGCAACTTGGAAAAAAAACACGCATATCTCCGAGAGAAGAGAATTACAAGTTACTCTTTTCTAATGAAATTTACATAGTTAGACTAGGAGATTCTCTTGCTCTTTCTGATACTTTTCTATTAGCTGCTTCTTTTTCTGCATAAAATCTCCACCCTATACCTAACCTAAAATGTGTTCAGTCACAAGTACATGATGCGTTGCTATAATCTTCTTGGAGAACAGGAAGATCTGCCTGGGCGAGGCAACAAGTGAATAAGATAAGGGAAATTACTTCCCAAGATATAAAGCCCAAAGCTCAGCAGTTAAAGCCAAGATAAGACACTGAAACACAGAAAACAATGTCATGCTTGTAGTTTAGAATATGGAGAATAAGGGGTGTATGGGGAGAGCTTCTAAGGCGTGGCGTGTTCTGTGCAGGGGTATAAAATGTATTGTTTGAATATGGAGGCTTGCTGCTCTTGTACCCAATCCACTTTGTAAGGGACTCGAAGGCCCATTTGCAAACGCTTATTTTCTTTAATAAACTTTTGAATTGTGAACCAGACCAAAGTGTCCAAATTGACGTGTGGGGAGGATGAATTTATCTTTGCAAAGTGCTGTATTTACAAACAATAGTTTGCAAAGCACAGTACTTCAAAAGAAACAAAGCAGTTGTTTTTAAAGGGCCTCTGTAATAAAAACAAGGTCACGTGTGAACGTTTGCAGTTTGTAGACTTGCTTCTTAACATTTAATCCTTTAGTTATCTTTTCGAATCATTCTCGTCAATACCTCTAAAGTTCATATAAACAGCAATGGTGATAGCGGGGCACCCGTGTCTTGTACCTTTCTTGATTTGGAAACTTTGTGGTGCTTCTCCATTGACTATATAACTCTAGTCTCTCGTTCAGTGTAACTAGCCCTGAATATATTTATGAAGTTGTTGCCAAAATCCATGTATTTTAACTGCCTTAACATAAAATTCCAATTAAATCAAATCAATCTTTATTGCCTTATCAGAGTACAACACCAGGACTGCAGATGGCTTTGCAGGTTCACTATCATAGTTTGCACTCGGCGATTTGAATACTGCCGACCAGTATTCTTCCATCTCCGGTGGCATCGGCGCTGGGCCTTTGTACGCATTTCTCCAGCATCGGGACAGTACAGTGGAGTCAGTCATCACTGCGTTGCCAGAGCTTGTTGAGCTTCTGGATGGTAGTGTAGTTTGTTCCACGGATGGCTTTCTTGCTCCATTGGCGGGTTGCAGTTTCGTGTTGGACCACAGACGGTTTCCGCTTGTGTGGGAACCAGTTCTGAGCATATGTTGGTTACGCTTGAGTCCTGCACTGCTTTCTGATTTTCTCTGTTCTGCAAGTCTCGGGTTGTCGGTGAGCTTCTCAACCCCCATCTTTTGGCCTCTTTGAAATGGTCTGCCACAGCTATCAGGAGGCCAGGTCTCCATTTGGCTGGTGGTTTATGTGGTAGTGCAACGAGTTGACCGTTTGAAGGAGTGGTTTCTAATAGACAAAATTACGTGGGATTGAAAAATGTAGTCTACTTCAGCTTTCTGCACAAGAAAAAATGGGAGGTTGCCACCTACAGGACAAAAAACAATGATTTAATTTTACATAATTACATTTCCCACATGGTTAAAATGCTCCACAAAATCACCCCTTGATTAAGCTGCCCAGGGATGAACTGGTGAACGGAACGTTCTTATTTGTCTCCATTTTTTCCCAATAAGGCAGAAGAGAAATAAACTTGTGTGCGGACATATTTTAAAACATTTAGTCTCCTTTCATTTAAACAGTGCAGTTAAAAAATGAACAGCGGTAGATGCAAGCATTTTGTATTGACTCGTCCATATCAAACTTACAATAACACAGTTATTACAATAACACAGAACATTTTCAGTGCGCCATCTTGATTGGCATAAGCAACGAACGGATGCATTGTGGCTCATGAATTCTCTGAGCCTTGAGGCAGCATATTGGACAACAAGTGAGTAATTCTCTGCAAAATCCATCAGTGCAAATCAGTTCGGTTTCTTTTAGGCCGGCTTTCAACAACTTCAAACAATTGCTTTGATGTTTTGAAATGAAGTGGTGGCCAGTCAGTTTCCATATTTTTGTTAGCAAGTTTTTTGATGAAACCATCAACATTTCTTTCCAGCATTTCACTGTTTGAATTCTATTGATTCTTCCTTATTCCCAGTCCTGAATATTTTCATCCAAATGCGCTATCAGTGCTTTTTCACCAGAGCAGTTTTGGCATCGCTGCAACATATATATTTTCTCAAGGTCCCTGTACTTTCTGAAAAGATCCATAATTTGCTTTCCAGCTCATAATTTTAGCTTCGCTATGAGCCAGCTGATCTCCACCTCCCACTCACTTGTTTCCTGCGGCTTGAATCGTCTTAGTTCATCCTCTAGTCTTCTGATTTCCTTTTTTATTATTTCTTTTTAATTATAAGAATATAACATGGTGCAGCCGTTCTGCCGATACAATTGTTATACATATATAAATGTTACTTCACCATTTACAATCCTCTTTTTGATGCATTGTTTACTAATTACTCCAATCCTCATAGCTGCTTCTGTTCTGACCGTGCCTTTTTCTATCCAACCATCGATTGAATTTATTTCACGTTTCACAGTACTTGGATTCCCCCTTGTTTTTTAATTCTAGGATTAACCTGTCTGATGTTTCTTAATAACATTCTCTTTTCGACTCTTGACAAGTGTCTGCATTGTTCTTGCAGCTGGGGGTGTGGGGTGTGGTGGAAGCACACTTTTGTTTAGAGTCTGTGCTTCCATTTCTTTTTTTTAAAATTTATTTTCAAAGTTACACATCTCTATTTACATTTTTAACAATATTGTGCCATAGATATTACATATTACTTGCATTTATTTCTATACATTATTCCATATTTTTTTGTTCTATCCACTTATACCATCTATCTCATACCACGTAGTATTCTGATTCCTCCTTGCCTTTTAGTTCTATTGTAAGTTTGTCCATCTTGGCACATTCTAATATTTTTTGTATTAGCACCTCTTTGGATGGTATATTTTCTAATTTCTAACCCTTCACTAACCTCGCTGTTATATGCAATATGATGTATTGGATTTGTTTACTAAATTTCCCTTTAGTGCTAGTAGGAATAGTTCGGGTTTAAATTCTATTTGATTTGTTATCTTTGTACCTTTGCCTAATATTTTCTGGGTTTGGGGCATTGCCATCACATATGATAGAACGTTCCATATGTCTGCTTGCATTTCTAGGACTTTGATTTCCTATTTAGGTACATTTTTGCCAATCTCGCTGGTGCTAAATGCCATCGGTAGAACATTTTATATTGATTCTCTTTATAAGTTAACTTGTAGGATTTGGTCCATAATTTTTCCCAATCGGCTAGTTTCATACTACGACCTACAGTATATTCTTTGCCCAAGTTGATCATTGGACCTTTTTTGCTCTTTTTCTTCAACTCTTCTAGTCGATAGTTGTACAATCTCATTATAAGTTGGGTTTCAGGACATTCAGGCGTTCCCTGGTATGTTACGGACAGGTAATACGAAGCTTCGGAGCTTTGTCTATAATCGTAGCAGTCGGTTTTGGTGGTGTCAAGCCATGGTATCCTTTGATTGGCTGTGCTTGGGGGTCCTTTATCGCTAACTCTTCCAAACCCTAATGGTTTTCTCTAGTGAGTTCCCCTGCGTGACATGGCCAAAATAAGTGAGACACCGTTTTGTGGCGCTGCCTCCCAGTGACAGGTCTGATGTTATGTGCTCCCAATATGTTATTCAATACTCCCAATACTTTAGTCATCTTTCCTGTCCCAAGGAAAACACAGGAGGCTTCTTCCTGACCTACTTTTTTAAAGGCCCAACTTTGACAAGATAGCTGCGGAAAGATGTATTTCTGCACAACAGCTTCAATTGCCAACTCAGTTTTCTCTCAGAAACTGGGTCAGGAAAAGAAAGCATTCTCACTTTTTCTCATTTACTAATGGGTACGTACAGTTTGCATACCCCAGTTCTTAATACAGTGCATTTGCCCCCTTTTAACATCAATGACAGTTTTGAAGTCTTTTTTATGGTATGTGTGGATGAGGTTATTTATCTTCTCAGATGGTAAAGCCGCCCATTCTTCCTGGCAAAAAGTCTCCAGTTCTTGTGAATCCTTGGCCTTTTGCATGAACTGCGCGTTTGAGATTTCCCCAAAGTGGCTTAATTGATATTGAGGTCAGGAGACTTGCGAAGGGTCACTCCAGAACCTTTATTTTATTCCGCTGTAGCCAACGACAGGTCGACTTGGCCTTTGTGTTTAGGATCATTGTCATGTTGGAATGTACCTCTCGTGCCCAGCTTTGGGGGCTGATGAACGCAAATTTTCCTCCACAGATTTAAATTTGGAAGCGGAGATGTACTTAATTTCAATAAAGGTGCTCGTTCTCTGGCACAGACAACATATTAAGGTTTATTTTGATTTGGCAAATGGGTTGTGCACATAATTGATGCGACATGTTTGTATCTGGAAGTAATCCAGTAGGCGGAGGGGGTTTCATAAGGTCAGTTGATGGCTTAATGTTACCCCTTCAGTCATGTCTGACTCTTGGTGATTCTATGGGCCAGGTCTTACACTATTTATTCAGGGATGGGCTTCAAATTTTTTAGCAAGGGGCTCTCAGCTGGATGGTCTTGTGGCTGGGTGGGTGTGGCCAACTCAGTGTTGCTTCTTTGCCCTAATTGCCTAAAAAAAGACATACACCAAAAAGTATATACTCAAGGCTGGCAAGGAAGCCAGATGTCAATGGCCAAAGGAGTCAAGGAGAGTGGGTGGATCTATAAGGGTGGTGTTGTAGTTTGAAGGAAAGGAGAGGCTTAGACCAGGGCATGCAGTTAACAAGGTTTATTTAAGGAACGGTGGTTGTCGCGTCTGCCAGCCAACAGGCAGACTAGCGTGCGAACAACGGCTGGCTTGGCTTGACAGCCGGCTTTATATAGCCGGCTGTCAAACGGTGCCAGCCAATAGGAGCGGTTGGTGCTCCTGCTTAAAGAGCGGACCCGGTTGGAACCCCAACCGGTTCCCAAGACATAACAGGTGGGGTGGGGGGGCATCCAGGAGTGGGATTTTGGGGCTCACTGAGCCCCACAAAATGCTAACTTAGAGAATCGCTCGAGCCCCCAGCAGCCCATCCCTATACTTCAATTGTTTTGCTGCTCAGGCTGGCGTCCGCGATCGTGTCCGGCCATCATGTTCTTCGCTGGCCTTGGTTTCTTTTTACTGCAAACTCTTCCAAACATAATGGGTTTCTTCAGTGAATTCCCTCACACAACGTGGCCGAAATAAGCGAGATGCAGTTTGGTAACTTTTTTCCTGGCTTGGACAGGCCACTTGTTGGGAGGATTGTGCCTGTTTTCGGGGTTTGGCAGCTCGGGGCTGTTCCTCAGAAGTCCGGGCTTCCATTTCTTTCTTTTTTAAATTCAATTTTATAAAAGTTAAAAAATCCATTAAAAAGTACACAATTGTATCAACATTGAAGACATTCTACATTTCTTAATTATATCCTTACACTTACTTTTCTATTACATTATAATTATTACATATTACTTTTCCTATTAATTCACTCTTCCTTACTCCTTATTGATACCACTTGTTACATACACTGCTCAGAAAAATAAAGGGAACACAAAAATAAGACATCCAAGATCTGAATGAATGAAATATTCTTATTAAATACTTAGTTCATTACATAGTTGAATGCGCTGACAACAAAATCACACAAAAATTATCAATGGAAATCAAATTTAGCAACCCATGGAGGTCTGGATTTGGAGTTATCCAACTGTGAAGTAATGTTCTAAAAACAAGTCAAAATGAGGCTCAGTAGTGTGTGTGGCCTCCACGTGCCTGTATGACCTCCCTACAATGCCTGGGGATGCTCCTGATGAGGCGGCGGATGGTCTCCTGGGGGATCTCCTCCCACACCTGGACTAAGCATCCCCCAACTCCTGGACAGTGGTGCAACGTGGCGTTGGTGGATGGAGCGAGACATGATGTCCCAGATGTGCTCAATTGGATTCAGGTCTGGGGAACGGGCGGGGCCAGTCCATATCAATCCCTTCGTCTTGCAGGACCTGCTGACACACTCCAGCCACATGAGGTCTAGCAGTGTCTTGCATTAGGAGGAACTCAGGGCCAACCGCACCAGCATATGGTCTCACAAGGGGTCTGAGGATCTCATCTCGGTACCTAATGGCAGTCAGGCTACCTCTGCCGAGCACATGGAGGGCTGTGTGGCCCCCTAAAGAAATGCCACCCCACACCACTACTGATCCACTGCCAAACCGGTCATGCTGGAGGATGTTGCAGGCAACAGAATGTTCTCCACGGCGTTTCCAGACTCTGTCACGTCTGTCACATGTGCTCAATGTGAACCTGCTTTCATCTGTGAAGAGCACAGGGTGCCAGTGGCGAATTTGCCAATCTTGATGTTCTCTGGCAAATGCCAAACGTCCTGCATTGTGTTGGGCTGTAAGCACAACCCCCACCTGTGGACGTCGGACCCTCATATCACTCTCATGGAGTCTGTTTCTGACCTGTTTTGAGCAGCCACGTGCACATTTGTGGCCCGCTGGAGGTCATTTTGCAGGGCTCTGACAGTACTCCTCCTGTCCCTCCTTGCACAAAGGTGGAGGTAGTGGTCCTGATGCTGGGTTGTTGCCCTCTTACGGCCTCCTCCACGTCTCCTGGTAGCGCCTCCATGCTCTGACAGTAGGGAAAAAAAAGTACATTCTGCTCACTCCTCCACTCCTCTGGTTCTACTACACCTTCTTCCGCCACTACTATTTTTGAGTTCTACTTCTGGAGGAAAACAACTTTCTATTTGCTTTAGGCTGCTTCAGGCTATTTCAGTTCCACAAACTACCCTTATTCAACAACAACACACACAGCTGCTTCTCTGCTCAGCTTTTATGGACACTGGTTAACTGGTCAGGCCAGGGCCTTAAACAGGGCAATGCTGGATATATGTTTCCAGGATTGACTTATGGCCTTCAGAGTGACTTTGGTCCGGGGAGGGGGCTGACAGAGTGAAATCGGCTTGGCACAGCCCACCTTATACTCTTACCTGTGTAGTGCAAAAGTCACTCCTCTGAGGAAGGCACTACCCCAAACACCCAGTGGTGGGATTCAAATACTTTAATTGATTATTTTTTTGTTAATAATTAACATAACTACACAAAAGTTTTACAATACGAATGAAAAACTATTAATATCTGACAATAAAACTTACATTAGGTATCCTCAAATTGATTGGCATCCTCACTTGCATGTTTCTTCAGTTTTACTCGAGCATCATCGGATGTGTGATTTGTACTCTTTACCATTTTGAGACTCTAGGAATAGGGTCCCAGTCCTTTAGAGGTAGGCCAATTAAACTTAAAAGTCATTATGTGTGCTCTATTGGAAATGGCGATCTCAGCTGCTCTTTGGGTCAACCGCACCGAAAAGATCACTCGACTCCTTCAAACAGGCAGAATGTTTTATTCTTTTCCCAAGTAGTGACGACAAGAAACAACTAAGCAATAGTTTCAAAGTCAGCTCTGGGATTACATCAACACAGAGCTGTATTTTATTCTCGTACATAATTACTCCCCCTCGATCTCTGGCTAACTTCAGAGAAACTAACATCCAGAATTATCATCCAGCCCCTAATTAAACCCATACAATATGATATCTGAACAATAACCTGCCACCAGCACCACAGTCACCATCACCAACCCTTTACCAACAATGTCCCACGCTGGTAGCCCGGTACCAGTCCGAACAACTTCCCACAAGCCATCTGGGTTTGCCGTATGCATAGCGTCCCCAAACATCATCACAAAGCGCCTCAGCAAACACGTTCCAGGCAAACCACGATTGAGGTGAACATTCTGGGACATCTCTTACCAAGGTAACTCGGAGCCACTGGGTTCGGAGGATGCTCGTGTGGGTAGGCACTCATGTTATCCCCACCACTGCAGCCAATGTCTCCTTGTCCAGCTAGTTGTAGTTCTGTTTGGCCGCCAACAAAGTCCTCGAATAGAAAGCGATTGGGGCCTTCGGTATTTGGTGGCTGATGACTTCACCTGGCTTTAGAACTGCCCCAACTGAAGCCAGCCACAAATAAGCCCAGATTAATTCCCCATAAGGCAAAAATAGCAAGCTGCTCAAAAACAGTCCAATGAACGAACACAAATCTTGGCTCATGGGCAACAGAAACACAAGCAAGCACATAGCCATGACCCACACATGTTGTTTCATAGCAATGCCTTCATGGGTTGGATTCAAATTTAACAACCGGTTCTCTGGGTATGGCCTAATATGCGAGTTTTTTCAACAATTTTGGTAAATATTTCCTAATGTCTTGCAATGACATTGCAACTGTAGTTTTATGTGAATGAAATCTCTGTTTAATTTGCAATTCTATAAGATCTATATCTGAAAATGGTTTGCACGTTTGTGCCAGACAGTACACTGTATTACACACTACATGTACTGCCCAAATATTTTTGTCATCTTATCCAGTCCATATTGCTCATATTGCTTGAACTTCTCTGTGCAAATGATGTGAACTTTAGACGAGAAATGCTCTTTCAGCTTTTTTCTATAGAGATGCTTGCTGTACTTTTTTATTCCTCCCTGAGGGCTCAGTTTGGAAATTTTTCCATTCCTTTGTTGTGTGATCCCTTTTGCTGTTGTTGAAACCTCAAATCTTTTGTAATATTTGCAACAAAACTTTTTCTGGGGAACTTCCAGTCCATCATATTTCTCCTTAAAATTGTTATACTGCTACACTGTCCAGAAGTCAGGAAGATTCAATGTCTGATTCAGTTCTTTCAGCTTTCCCCAGGTCGCTGTGTAGATGACGTGCTGCTGCTTTCATTGCTCCATCTTGCCCCTTTTGTCACTTCCATATTACTTTTATCGGGTTATGGTCTGCCCAGGTATTTGCTTAAATATTTCTTGTACGTTGAAGATAAAATCTCTTGATGCCCACATCATACCAATCCTAGACAAAACAAATGTCTTTGAATAAAATGCGTATTGGTTATTTTGGGGGTATATTTCTTGCCAAGCATCTCGGATGGCTAGCTCTTCCATCAACCTGAAAAAGGATTTTGGTACCATTTTCGTGTTGTTTTTTTGTTTTGAGTTTTATAATCCAATTCCACATCCACTACTGCGTTGAAGTCTCCTAGAACGCATATGCTATCCTACTCCAATTCCATTATTTTCTTGTGAAGTTTATTTTATTTCCAATAGTAGTTTCCACAGAGCAAACTTACAGATGTTATTCAAAAAGAATGGCCGTGGGGTGTGGGGGGGAGTGTGTGGAACTAAGCAGTCCAGGAGAAAAGGAAGTATTTTGATCTTCTGTTCTGTTTTGTCTAGTTCTCAGTGTTCCACTCTGTAAAAAAAGTAACCTTACCTCTTTTTTCTCATACTGTCAAGGTCATGTAATCCCCTTTCTCCCTTCCGTCTCCTATTTTCACTTTGGCCTTTAGGTGGTGCTTTTGCTCTGCTATCTCTTTTCTATGGCAATCCCTTATTTTAAATTATTCATATTTTATAATTAAAATACAGGAAAAGACTCTTAAGTTTAGTCCAACAAATCTAATAGGTCCAATCCAGTTTCAAAGATGCTGGTCATTCACAAATCCTTCATTAGTTACTTCCTTTCCCAATTTGAGCTGGAAAAAGCTTTCCTCACTGCTTTCGGGGGGGGGGCAGGTATCAATCCACCTCCACTTTTGTCTTTTGGATCTTCCCTTCACCCCGGGGGCTGTTCGTTTAATATATTTTTAAAAATGCTATTCTCACCCGGCATATGTTCACAGTTCTCTCAAATTCTTCCTGTTGGCAGCTGCCCCAGTTTCGTAGCTGCTCGCAATGGCCGCTTTCCTGTCGGCTTAGAAGGCTTCCTCTGGATCAACCAGGGACTTTATGATGTCCCTGAGTGTTCTTTCCTTGGTTATTGTCCCTCCGAGACGATTTAGGTCCGAATTGGACCACCAGCAGTTGGAAATCGACGGGTCCCCAGGAAGCTCTGAGGATGTCAGTCGTGTCGCCGTGACGTCAGCTCCACCCTCCCCTTTGGCAATACATGCCTATATCCACTGGCCTACCGTTGATGCTGTAACCCAATGCAGCGGGTTGGAAGGAGACAAATGGGGACTCCGCCTTCCTGAGATAGATGTGGAGGGCCGTCCGGACATCCAAGGTGTGCCACTTTTTCTCCAGGGCATAGATGGAGTTAGGGCAGAAGTTCAGCAAAACTATTTCCTGTGCCCTGTGAAACAAGGAATTTACCTTAGGAAGGAAAGAAGGGTCCAATCGCAGAACCACCCTGTTGAAAAGAAATACGCACAGGTCCTTCCTTACAGAGAGGGCTATCAGTTCAGAGAGACGATGGCTGCAGCCACTTTACCTGTGAGGAAACGCAGGTTGGCAGAACGCAGCACTTCAAAGAGCCTCAAATTCGTTGCTCCTCTGACGAAACCACACAACAGGGTGTTTAGCAAGAGACTCCAGATCCCCTGCGCGTGGGGTCAGTGTTGCCATTGGAGCACCATCTACAGAAGGCCTTCCAGGTCGAGTCATAGATTCTGTTAGTAGGTGGCCGCCTGGATTATTATTTGTTGGAGTAGCCGTCCAGCCTCAGAGCTCTCCGCTCAAATGCCAGGCGGTCAGTGGGAGCCATTGTGGATCTGGGTGAATTAGATCTCCCTGACTGAAGGAAAGTCAAGTTTCCTTGGCCACAAAGGGAAACAGCAGCGATTACAGATGGCTGGCTGGGAAGGGGTACGCTTTTCCTGTCTCCCCAACTTTGCCCCCCCCCCCCCAGCTGTGAGAATGCGGCTCCTGTAAGCGGAGGAGGCGCACTGAGAGATGGCGCACTGAGGCGGGAGGGAAGGGGCTTTTGGAGAGTAAAGGGGATTAAATTGCAAACCTTTCTCCACGCTTAAAGGGAGCACTCCAGGTGACCGTAGCTTTCTCTCTCCTGTTTAGAAATAGGAGTCTGGCTGATCAGGATTTTTATTTATTTATTTATTTTTGTATCGGAGCTAAACTAAGCGAGAGCTCTAAAGGAGACCAGCAGGCGGGGGTGGGGCCAAACAGGGCGGGGGTGATTTTTTTTCCCCTGCGTTTTGCCTAGCTCCCTAGCAAACGCGGTGTTGTGGCTGCTGCCTCCGCACATCGAAAAGGCTGAGCAGCAGAGATGAGAGCATGGAACTCCTGAGTTGTACAAAGAGGCTGCCAGCGATGCCGAAGATGTTGCGAGTGGGAGGGTCGATCTCCCCAGGAGGGGAGGGCACAATCTCCCATGCTCCCACCCACCCCATGAGCCATAACGTGCTCGTTGCTTTTCTGCCCCTCCCCAAGCTGCTTCCCTTCCCACTGGGTGTGCAAGTGCTTCTTGTGAGGAAAAGAAGAGCGATGGAATGAAGCTTAGCAGGTGGGGGACACCTGGGAAGAGCTCTAATGCTGTGATCTCCCACGTGGTACCCTGCCTCTCCGTTTATCGCTCCTGTTATCAACACAGGTGTGATGTGGGCAACTGGCCTTTCCTGGTGGCAGTGGCATGAGTGGGTGAGGGGCGCAGGGATACTTGGTTCCTCCTCTGCCAAAATTGTGCTCCGGGCAGCATCCATCCAGCCATGCCTGCCCTCCTCCCCCACAGCTGACGTGGATCCCGGGCCTTTCCTGTGACTTTAAAAGCCACCAGGGGGACGTGAGGTGGGCACAGGGGAGCAACCGGTGGCAGTGCTCCTGGCTTGCAAGGGGGCGGATGTGGGCACCGACAGCAAGCGGGCCAGGAGAGGGATGGGGAGAGGTCAGTGTGTGATCTACAGATCCTAAAATCAGCTGGGAGGCGTGCATGCACGGTGGAGCTGACTTGGGCTGACCGCTCGTGTTGCCTGCAGGGAGAGGGCTCTGCGTCTCACAGGTTCGACATCACAGGTGTAAATAACACCCACCTAAATGCTTCTATTTCCTATCCACGCCCCTAATCATTCCCTTAATCACCCTTTTGGGAAAAATTAATTGCACACTCCTGTCTCAAAGGGACAAGGTAGGAGCAACCCAAGTGCTGATTATTCTGCAGGAAGCTTCAATCCGCCCTGCAAAAAACGTGTCTTCAGTCTTCTCCCTCCTAACCGCTGTTTCCTGGGGCGACATTTTTTTCACCAAGCATCTGTTTCTTCACAAACTAGTAAACTTCTCTGCATGTGTATGTCGTTCCTGTTTTCATGTCCTATGTAAAGGGCATTAATTGTCAGGTGGCCAGAAATCAAGAGTCAGGATAGAGGGTTGTCTCTCACTGATAACACCAGTAAAACACCATATGTCCGAACAAACAATAAAATAATGAATTATGGTAAAACCATGATAAAATCGCGGTAATGGGACAGATGTTACCGTTTTGTCAGCAGACTCTTCTTTGAGCTTTGCTGTTATACATGGAAGTTTGCCTTACATAACAATATAAAGAGCAAGTCAAACTCCATATTCGTTCTCTACGTGACCTGTTAGGGATCAGAACAGTTATGTAATGTTGTTTTGCTAATGTCCGATTGCAAAATAATATCTCCTTGGCTTGGTTTGAGATTCATAAGAAGGTCATAGGGATATTAATGATCTTTTGTGTAATCTTTTAAGTAGAAAACAGGAACTCTGATGATAAAGTGGTGAAGTGAAGAAAGTTGGGAGATTTCCATGGGAGGATGGGACTTCCTTATAAGAAACGTATAACTTCTACGTATGGAAAACAGGAAGCATTATGTAATCTGTTAAATGTGCTGATCCTAAAGGCAGTGTCTCCTTTCTCCTAACATGGTGGTTTAGGGGTTAGGGGTCCGGCATTGCAGTATCTTATGTAGAAAAGCATCATATAGGCTCTGGATTATCATAGTCTGTAGATTTATTTTTATCTCACAGCCATTTAGCTCCTGAACGTTTTATTACTAAACTAGGTAACGTCTTCAGCTGGGTTTCGGGTGGAAGGCCTCATTCCATTTCTTCTTTTTCCTCTAAAATGTTGTGGTTGCCTGGTCATGTGATTGGCTTGTGGGGCACAAAATTCAGCTGGTGAGGTGGTCGGTCCTGTACCTGGTGGCTCAGGCACTCTGTTTCCTTACTAGTTCCCATGATGGCTCAAAGTCAATGTGTTGTTATTGGTCCATTGGTACAGTGCCACTTAAGTCATTTACAATACAGCGCTTGTTGGAGGATGAGCCAATGTTTGGTTATTGGATGCGCGAGTGGTTGTGTTCTTCATACACACCACCATGCTAGGAGCACCATCAGTTTACCCACTGGCTAGTTAAGCCCACTACAACTGCAAATTATTCGCAGTTTGTGGAACCTTTTCTGCCTTTGACATTTTTCAGTGCAGCAAGTTCTTCTGACTTCAAAATAATCATCTGTCCCACAAATGCCCCTGCAAGTTGTGTTCGGCGTATTCAGGTGTGCTGTCCTATCTATCATGAAGTGTACCTTTTCCAGGCACTCTGGCTGTTCCACTTCAGGAAAAGTGCGCCTTCCCTTCGCATGTCTGACTTTCCTGAGCGGCCACAAAACTAGCATCTGTAGTTGAATTGGCAGACTTCTTCCACTTCTTGATTTTTGCTCAGATCAACCTTCTGCACCAGCTCCGAAATGGCTTGCTTCTTCTCTTCTCCATCCAAATATTTTTCAGCAACGGCTTAGTGTTTATTCTGGAAACGCCTCGCAATATTCGACTTTTTGTTGTTTGCCAATTTCTCACCACGCATTAAGCCTATTGGTAAACCAGTTCTGTTTTCTTCAGAAACCTTTTATCTCACCCATGGTTGGGCTACCAACAGTCAAAAAGCTCAATTGCATGCCGGTGGGTATCACACATTGGCGGTTGTGATGCATATTTTGAGCAACGTAGCCGCAGCAACAGGATGAAAGAGCCACATGCGGCTCCAAAGCCGTGGGTTGCCGACCCCTCTTCTAGTCTCTTCAAGTGGCTTTCTGTCGGAGTAACTCTCCACTCCATAGAGCAGGATA
This sequence comes from Pseudonaja textilis, assembly GCF_049901715.1. Lineage (NCBI taxonomy): Eukaryota > Metazoa > Chordata > Lepidosauria > Squamata > Elapidae > Pseudonaja > Pseudonaja textilis. The sequence continues at coordinate 14,158 of NW_028262837.1, read as the reverse complement.
GAAAAGCTCCCGCCTGCCTGCCTTTCGTCCCATGGACTTTCTGCAGCCCAGCCGGTGGGGAGCCCCTTTCGTCCTCACGTCTGGGGGATGGGGCGGGGCTTGTCCGGTTGGTTGGTGAGGCTTTTTATGGGGCCTTGGTCTCTTATTCCCCACACATCCCCCCTCCCAGCTTTGCCGGGACTGCCACAGGCGTCCCCACATTACCCTTTGAGAGGAACCATAATGCTGATGCAGTCCTCCATTATGGAATCAGTGTGGCGCACTCCTATAGTTTCTGCAAACATTCCTAGCTGCCACAAGTTCCTTTACATATACCCAAGTCAGTGGGCTCCAAAACTGCAAAGACCCAGCACAACCACACGGGTCTCTAGGCAATACACACACTGGTACTCAAAGCGTAGTACTTGCTTTCTCTTCTCTAGCTCTTGCTGCGTTCATAAGTCCTATTTCCCCAAATAATCCTTGCTTTTCTTCAGAATGTTGGGCAACCTTGATGGATCAACATGCACCATGTTGATTGAATACGTGCCAGGCTTTCCCAGGAGATAGTGTCGATATCGAGGGACTTGAGAGAGGATTTCAGCACGCCTTTGTATCGCTTCCTTTGTCCCCTCTGCAATCGCTTTCCTTGAGACAGCTCATGGTAAAGGGAGCTGTTTGGGAATGCGGCAGTCTGGCATCCTTGCAACATGGCCTGCCTAGCGTGTCTGGGCTTTTATCCCCAGGGTGTGAACTCTGATGGCAGGCCTGCTCAGGAGAGGACTTCTGCGTCTGGCACCTTGTCCTGCCACCAAATTCTCCAAAGTCTGCAGAGGCAGGTCGTGTGGAAGTGGTTCGCTTGCCTATCGTTCCTCCTGTATACAGTCCTAGTCTCAGTGGATCAGTGTATTTAGTACTACTGCCTAAGTGTAGTTAGCACTACTGTCTCCCTAAGTTTCTTCACGTCCATGTGTTTCTTCTTTGTCATATGCCACTTTATCACAACGAGGCCACCCTTTGCATAGGTGATAACACTTTCACACCAAACACAAAATGCTTTCCCTGGTTCTGCGGCTTTTCTGATGCATTGAGATATCCTGGTACCATCAACAGTTCTCTGGGTCCATTCCCAATTCCACGTGTCACGGACAGTTCCATCAATTTTCTGGACAAGGGCTTCTTCCTTTCGATGCCTCAAGGCAGCCATCTCTCTGGAGAAACGCATGCTGGAGGGGAGAGAGCTGAAGTGTATCTCAGAGGTGCCAGGCCAGGATCTTGTAGAATGCCTATAAGATGGTTGAGGCTATGGAGATAGGCCTGTAGTCCCAAGGAATCAATGGATCTCCGTCTTGGGCAGAAACACCACTCATAAGCACACGAGGTTTTTCGGCGGGCCACCAGCCACTATCGGCAGGTTGTATTCCGCTAGTGAAGGCCGGTCCCAGGTCAGCATCTCCTCAGCTGGTATATTCTGTCCAGTCCAGGTGCATTGGCTTTCATACCATGGAGGACTGCTGTTACTTCTGATGGGACAAGGACTTCCATTAAGGGACCAAGGACTGCAGATGGCTTTGCAGGTCCACTATCGTCGCTTGAACTCAATGTTTCGAATACTGCCGACCAGTGTTCTTCCATCTCCAATGGCATCGGGACCGGGCCCCTCTACGCATTTCTCCAGTGTCCGTCTTATTTCTTGTTCTTCTCCATCTGGATATTCTGTGGGTGGGTTCCATTTAGTTAGCTGGAGGCGCTTTTTGATAGCTTCCTGCGAATGGCCTGGAAAGTACGGGGCAAGAAGAATGAAGAGTGTCGTCTTCATCATCCCCTTTTTCCAGTGACTGTCGGCATGCTGATGGAGGACCGCATTGTCCTCAAGGGTCCACGTCAGGCTCTTAGTGCAGCTATACGCTCGGCATTCACCTCCCCTGAGTGGCGGTATTATTGGTGTTTACCGACGCCCCGCTTTGTCTTAAAGTTGAGACCACAAAAGCACAGGAAGCTGGTTTTAACAGGTGTTCTTTGGAACTTCTATTATTAATTGAGTACTTGAAGCTTGGCTTTGGAATTTGTGGAGAAGCCATAAGAGTAAGAGCCTTGGATATCTATTTTTTTTTCTTGTTTGACTTTATTTTTATTTTTCCTCTTAAAGGGAAAGCCTCAGAATATTTTTCTTTTTTCTTATTGGGATTTTTGCCTTTTCTATTTTCATCTTTTATTTACTTCAATGGTTATTTTTTTTTATTTTTTGAGACCTCATAATTGGATTAAGGTGTGAAGAACCTGAAGAATTTTTTCCTTTTTTTATCATTGCTTTTTAATATTATTGGGTTTTACTCTCTTTTTCTTTTTTTTATTATTCTTAATTTTTTATTTTTGAATTATAATTGACTATCCCACAATAGGATTAAGGTTTAGAAGAACCCGAAGAATTTCCTCCTTTTTCTTTTTAATCTTCTTTTTCTCCTTCTCTTTTTAATTCTGGACTCTATTTTTTATTGGCTTTTTTTATGTTTTTCTTCTTCCCAATTGGATTATAATTGGCTATCTTATTAATTGGATTAAAGAAGCTTAAAGATCCTGAGTTACTCAAATGAGTAAGAAAGCTTTATCTTCTGGCAGTTCAACTTCTGCTCCTGCTTCTCCATCAACTGGAGGACGACTATCAATAATGGCGAAGCAAGATAAAGTACAAATAGCCTCAATTATCTGGTGGGAGCTACAGCTGATAGGCAGGCAGGATACCCTAATGCCACGGGGGACTGTTTGCTTAGAGCAGGGGTCCTCAAACTTTTTAAACGGGGCCAGTTCATGGTCTTATTTGTAGTGCAAAAAAACATGAAATAATAATGCTTTCAAGACTGCTTGTGGTTGTTTCTCCGTTCTGCAAGTCTCAGCTTGTCTGGGTCAGCTCCTCGGCTCCTATCTTGGCTTCTTTGAAATGCTCTGCCACAGCTACCAGGAGGGCACATCTCCATTTGGCCAGCGGTTCATATAGTGGGTTTGAGACCTTCTGAGAGTCTGAAGGAGGAGTGGGTATGGGTAACTGGGTGTCCCGGTCTTATTTCTTGTTCTTCTCCATCTGGATATTCTGTGAGTGGGTTCCGTTTAGTTAGCTGGAGGTGCTTTTTGATAGCTTCCTGCGAACGTCCGGGAAAGTACGGGGCAAGGAGAATGAAGAGTTTCGTTTTCATCATCCCCTTTTCCCAGCCTCTGTCGGCATGCTGCTGGAGGGCCTCGTCGTCCTCAAGGGTCCACGCCAGGCTCTTAGTGCAGCTACACGCTCGGCATTCACCTCCCCTGAGTGGCAGTATTATTGGTGTTTAACCTTGACTAATTGTCAGGGTTTAATTTATTAATAATCACATTTATATGTTCATCGTCTCAGGTTGCAGGGTGCAATTCTTCATGTAATTGGGTCCTATAGGATGAACATTTTCTTTAATGAATCTGTATCTTTATTAACGTTTATTAAACATACAAAAAGCAGTTTTCTAACATTTTTTAAAAGAAGGAAATGGAGGGTGGAGGCCCTTCACTTTGGGTGCATACAGAGAAGAAATTTCGCTTCTGACGTTTCTGGGAGGCCTGGACGAGGCCAGGATGCTGCCCTTGGGGGCTTTCAAGGCTTCGGGCTCCATCGGTTCTTCTAGGACCTGCACTGTCTCTTTGCACAGTTTCTTACTCTTGTGCAGCACCTCTTTTAGCTTTCCGTCCCTGGAAATCTTCCTCGTGCCTCGGGTGAACGTACCGATTTTTAAAAGGTCAAAGCCAAGAATCTCTTACCTACGGACTTGGACTCTCATTATTTTTCCCAAAGTCAATTTTGTAGCCTCAATTATCTGATGGGAGCTACAGCTGGTAGGCAGGCAGGATACCCTAATGCCACGGGGGACTCTTTGTTTAGAGCAGGGGTCCTCAAACTTTTTAAACGGGGCCAGTTCATGGTCTTATTTGTAGGGCAAAACCCCATGCAATAATAATACAATATTGAAACTGAAGAACAGTTTAATTTCAATGGGAAGCGTAGGCCTGCTTTTGGCTGATGAGATGGTCAATGTCTGGTTCCCTATTGGTCATTGCCAGTCGTCACAAGGGATGCGTTAGTCTGGATATGGTTGGAGAGATTTCAGGTGTTTCATTGGGGAAAAAGTCCGTTCGCAGACATAGGTGCTGCCCAAGACAGTTAGTTTGGAGTGCACTGTGCCTGAGATGAAGATACATCTCAGAGGGGGAGAGGTGAATAGAAGAAGGCTGCTTGACTTGAATGCATCTTTCACGGAGTCCCAATTCGGCCAGTTCCTTTTGGCAAATCGGATCAACGGTTTTAGTATCAAGAGAAAAGGAAAAGCCCTGTGTCCTTTTCATCTATGTGAAGCTCTTGAAATCTCATTTGATACTGACTCCCTTTGCAACGTTTCCAGTGATTTTGTTTGTTTGTTTGGGAATGCGACTGTTGGTTTTTCAGTCAACAGCTTTTGAGTAGTAGGAAGATGATGCCAGAAGCATTCTCTTGTTTGTTGAGGAGGTCCAATTTTATCACAAGTGAGCCCCCCCATTTCCTTGAAGTTGCACATTGAAAGAGTTGTGTAACTCGGTTAAATCGGTCAGAAAGGCAAGTTGCTATCTCCATGCTTCATCTTTGAGCGCTGGTACTTCGTTTTTTAAATCAGAAAAGCAGAAATCTGCTGAAGTAAGTCGTAAAAACATTTCAAAACTCCCTCGACTCGGCCAACGGGCTTCTGTGTAGTACAAAATATCTTTGTAGGCAACATTTAGCTCAGATAGAAATTCCCGAACTGTGATAGTGCATGTACCTTAATGAAGTTAACCCAAGACACCACAACTTTCATGGCATCGTGGGTTAGGCAAGCGCCTCTGCAAGTCCTGCCAGTGACTTGTCTGTTGCTCCCCCGCGCACTCCTGGCCTTGGTGGGGAATAGGACACCCCCTCAGCTGGATGCCCCTTATGTATAGATGGGGGAACACCCGAGCTGGTCGGCGTAGCCACTCATGGCTGGCTTTGTCTACCTCAGGGACCTTCAGTTCTGCGCCATCCACGGAGTTGAGGAGCATGTTCTTCTACTCTTCTCTGACTTCTACTTTCGATGTTATGACTATGTTGTTCAGTCTGCATGGCTAGTCGATTTGGCGCCCTAGGCACCGGAAGGAGTCTTTCTGCTGCACTATCTGGAGTATAGTTGCAGGGTTTGACGCAACCTTCTCAAGCCGTTTCTGTTGCAGAAGCGGGATTGAAGTGGAGAAGCATGGTATCTCCAAGCCACCGTCTGACACTGGCGTGAAAGTATCCTACTGGGTTATCCGTGGGAAGCCTGAGCCATCGGCTCACCGCAGCGCACATCAAGCAATCTAGTTTTTTCAGGGTGTTCCTGTGGGCATGATGTAGGAGAAGTTTGTGGGCGATCTTGGGCACCGGGTGGACCTTGAGTAGCTTAAGCCGCCAGTGTGGCTTAAGCGGCGCCTTCGTTAGCTCATTTAGCATAGAGTCTAGCTTGCCGCTGTGTTTCGGGATGACTCTTCCCTTCCAGTTGAGCTGCAGGCCCAGGTATCTCACATAGTCATCGGTCCCTAGGCTTCCCCTTCAGATTCGTATAGTGTTGGGACTAGGGCCATGCACTTACGCTTTCCATCCTGGGCAATGGTGAGGCCATGGGAGTTTTTGGCGTTGAGTGCCATACCGGCTCTTTGGAAGGCTCCAATGAGAAGGTGGAGTTCCTTGAGCCTGCTGGACTTTTTCTGCAAGAAACACTAGGTCATCCGCATAGGCTAGATGGCTGATTCTTTGTCCATAGGAGTCGAACCTGACATCAGTTAAGGATGCTCTCAGAATACCTTCGATGACCATTATAAAAAAGAGTGGAGCTAGAGGGTTGCCTTTCCTAAGGCCCTGACCACATTTATCTTGGCTTCTTTGAAATGCTCTGCCACAGCTACCAGGAGGGCACATCTCCATTTGGCCAGCGGTTCATATAGTGGGTTTGCGACCTTCTGAGAGTCTGAAGGAGGAGTGGGTATGGGTAACTGGGTGTCCCTGTCTTATTTCTTGTTCTTCTCCGTCTGGATATTCTGTGGGTGGGTTCCATTTAGTTAGCTGGAGGCGCTTTTTGATAGCTTCCTGTGAACGGCCTGGAAAGTACGGGGCAAGGAGAATGAAGAGTGTCGTCTTCATCATCCCCTTTTCCCAGCCTCTGTCGGCATGCTGCTGGAGAGCCTCGTCGTCCTCAAGGGTCCACGCCAGGCTCTTAGTGCAGCTACACGCTCAGCATTCACCTCCCCTGAGTGGCGGTATTATTGGTGTTTAATCTTGGCTAATTGTCAGGGTTTAATTTATTAATGATCACATTTATATATTCATCATCTCAGGTTGCAGGGTGCAATTCTTCATGTAATTGAGTCCTGTAGGATGTACGTTTTCTTTCATGAATCTGTATCTTTATTAACGTTTATTAAACATACAAAAAGCAGTTTTCTAACATTTTTTAAAAGAAGGAAATGGAGGGTGGAGGCCCTTCACTTTGGGTGGATACAGAGAAGAAATTTCACTTCTGACGTTTCTGGGAGGCCTGGACGAGGCCAGGATGCTGCCCTTGGGGGCTTTCAAGGCTTCGGGCTCCATCGGTTCTTCTAGGACCTGCACTGTCTCTTTGCACAGTTTCTTACTCTTGTGCAGCACCTCTTTTAGCTTTCCGTCCCTGGAAATCTTCCTCATGCCTCAGGTGAACGTACCGATTTTTAAAAGGTCAAAGCCAAGAATCTCTTACCTACGGACTTGGACTCTCATTATTTTTCCCAAAGTCAATTTTGTAGCCTCAATTACCTGGTGGGAGCTGCAGCTGGTAGGCAGGCAGGATACCCTAATGCCACGGGGGACTGTCTGCTTAGAGCAGGGGTCCTCAAACTTTTTAAACGGGGCCAGTTCATGGTCTTATTTGTAGGGCAAAACCCCATGCAATAATAATACAATATTTAAAATGAAAAACAGTTTAATTTCAATGGGAAGCGTAGGCCTGCTTTTGGCTGATGAGAGGGTCAATGTCCGGTTCCCTATTTGTTCTCATTGCCAGTCGTCACAAGGGATGCGTTAGTCTGGATATGGTTGGAGACATTTCAGGTGTTTCATTGGGGAAAAAGTCTGTTCGCAGACGTATTTGCTGCCCAAGACAGTTAGTTTGGAGTGCACTGTGCCTGAGATGAAGATACATCTCAGAGGGGGAGAGGTGAATAGAAGAAGGCTGCTTGACTTGAATGCATCTTTCACGGAGTCCCAATTCGGCCAGTTCCTTTTGGCAAATCGGATCAACGGTTTTAGTATCAAGAGAAAAGGAAAAGCCCTGTGTCCTTTTCATCTATGTGAAGCTCTTGAAATCTCATTTGATACTGACTCCCTTTGCAACGTTTCCAGTGATTTTGTTTGTTTGTTTGGGAATGCGACTGTTGGCTTTTCAGTCAACAGCTTTTGAGTAGTAGGAAGATGATGCCAGAAGCATTCTCTTGTTTGTTGAGGAGGTCCAATTTTATCACAAGTGAGCCCCCCCATTTCCTTGAAGTTGCACATTGAAAGAGTTGTGTAACTCGGTTAAATCGGTCAGAAAGGCAAGTTGCTATCTCCATGCTTCATCTTTGAGCGCTGGTACTTCGTTTTTTAAATCAGAAAAGCAGAAATCTGCTGAAGTAAGTCGTAAAAATATTTCAAAACTCCCTCGACTCGGCCAACGGGCTTCTGTGTAGTACAAAATATCTTTGTAGGCAACATTTAGCTCAGATAGAAATTCCCGAACTGTGATAGTGCATGTACCTTAATGAAGTTAACCCAAGACACCACAACTTTCATGGCATTGTGGGTTAGGCAAGCGCCTCTGCAAGTCCTGCCAGTGACTTGTCTGTTGCTCCCCTGCGCACTCCTGGCCTTGATGAGGAATAGGACACCCCCTCCGCTGGATGCCCCTTATGTGTAGATGGGGGAACACCCGAGCTGGTCGGCGTAGCCACTCATGGCTGGCTTTGTCTACCTCAGGGACCTTCAGTTCTGCGCCATCCACGGAGTTGAGGAGCATGTTCTTCTACTCTTCTCTGACTTCTGCTTTCGATGTTATGACTGTGTTGTTCAGTCTGCATGGCTAGTCGATTTGGCGCCCTAGGCACCGGAAGGAGTCTTTCTGCTGCACTATCTGGAGTATAGTTGCAGGGTTCGATGCAACCTTCTCAAGCCGTTTCTGTTGCAGAAGCGGGATTGAAGTGGAGAAGCATGGTATCCCCAAGCCACCGTCTGACACTGGCGTGAAAGTATCCTACTGGATTATCCGTGGGAAGCCTGAGCCATCGGCTCACCGCAGCGCACATCAAGCAATCTAGTTTTTTCAGGGTGTTCCTGTGGGCATGATGTAGGAGAGGTTTGTGGGTGATCTTGGGCACCGGGTGGACCTTGAGTAGCTTAAGCCGCCGGTGTGGCTTAAGCGGCACCTTCGTTAGCTCATTTAGCATAGAGTCTAGCTTGCCGCTATGTTTCGGGATGACTCTTCCCTTCCAGTTGAGCTGCAGGCCCAGGTATCTCACATAGTCATCGGTCCCTAGGCTTCCCCTTCAGATTTGTATAGTGTTGGGACTAGGGCCATGCACTTACGCTTTCCATCCTGGGCAATGGTGAGGCCATGGGAGTTTTTGGCGTTGAGTGCCATACCGGCTCTTTGGAAGGCTCCAATGAGAAGGTGGAGTTCCTTGAGCCTGCTGGACTTTTTCTGCAAGAAACACTAGCTCATCCGCATAGGCTAGATGGCTGATTCTTTGTCCATAGGAGTCGAACCTGACATCAGTTAAGGATGCTCTCAGAATACCTTCGATGACCATTATAAAAAAGAGTGGAGCTAGAGGGTTGCCTTTCCTAAGGCCCTGACCACATTTATCTTGGCTTCTTTGAAATGCTCTGCCACAGCTACCAGGAGGGCACATCTCCATTTGGCCAGCGGTTCATATAGTGGGTTTGAGACCTTCTGAGAGTCTGAAGGAGGAGTGGGTATGGGTAACTGGGTGTCCCTGTCTTATTTCTTGTTCTTCTCCGTCTGGATATTCTGTGGGTGGGTTCCATTTAGTTTAGCTGGAGGCGCTTTTTGATAGCTTCCTGTGAACGGCCTGGAAAGTACGGGGCAAGGAGAATGAAGAGTGTCGTCTTCATCATCCCCTTTTCCCAGCCTCTGTCGGCATGCTGCTGGAGAGCCTCGTCGTCCTCAAGGGTCCACGCCAGGCTCTTAGTGCAGCTACACGCTCAGCATTCACCTCCCCTGAGTGGCGGTATTATTGGTGTTTAATCTTGGCTAATTGTCAGGGTTTAATTTATTAATGATCACATTTATATATTCATCATCTCAGGTTGCAGGGTGCAATTCTTCATGTAATTGGGTCCTGTAGGATGTACGTTTTCTTTAATGAATCTGTATCTTTATTAACGTTTATTAAACATACAAAAAGCAGTTTTCTAACGTTTTTTAAAAGAAGGAAATGGAGGGTGGAGGCCCTTCACTTTGGGTGCATACAGAGAAGAAATTTCGCTTCTGACGTTTCCTCAGGGAGGCCTGGATGAGGCCAGGATGCTCCCTGGGAGGCTTTCAAGGCTTCGGGCTCCATTGTGTCGTCCAGGACCTGCACTGTCTCTTTGCACAGTTTCTTACTCTTGTGCAGCGCCTCTTTTAGCTTTCCGTCCCTGGAAATCTTCCTCGTGCCTCTGGTGAACGTACCGTTTTTTAAAAGGTCAAAGCCAAGAATCTCTTACCTACTGACTAGGTCTCATTATTTCTCCCAAAGTCAATTTTGTAGCCTCAATTACCTGGTGGGAGCTGCAGCTGGTAGGCAGGCAGGATACCCTAATGCCACGGGGGACTGTCTGCTTAAAGCAGGGGTCCTCAAACTTTTAAAATGGGGCCAGTTCATGGTCTTATGTGTAGTGCAAGAAAACATGAAATAATAATGCTTTCAACACTGCTGGTGGCTATTTCTCCGTTCTGCAAGTCTCAGGTTGTCTGGGTCAGCTCCTCGGCTCCTATCTTGGCTTCTTTGAAATGCTCTGCCGCAGCTACTAGGAGGGGACATCTCCGTTTGGCCAGCGGTTCATGTAGTGGGTTTGCGACCTTTTGAGAGTCTGAAGGAGTGGGTTTGGGTAACTGGGTGTCCCGGTCTTATTTCTTGTTCTTCTCCGTCTGGATATTCTGTGGGTGGGTTCCATTTAGTTTAGCTGGAGGTGATTTTTGATAGCTTCCTGCGAACGGCCTGGAAAGTACGGGGCAAGGAGAATGAAGAGTGTCGTCTTCATCATCCCCTTTTCCCAGTGACTGGCGGCATGCTGATGGAGGACCGCATTGTCCTCAAGGGTCCATGCCAGGCTTCTTCCACTTCTTGATTTTTGCTCAGATCAACCTTCTGCACCAGCTCCGAAATGGCTTGCTTCTTCTCTTCTCCATCCAAATATTTTTCAGCAACGGCTTAGTGTTTATTCTGGAAACACCTCGCAATATTCGACTTTTTGTTGTTTGCCAATTTCTCACCACGCATTAAACCTGTTGGTAAACCAGTTCTGTTTTCTTCAGAAACCTTTTATCTCACCCATGGTTGGGCTACCAACAGTCAAAAAGCTCAATTGCATGCCGGTGGGTATCACACATTGGCGGTTGTGATGCATATTTTGAGCAACGTAGCCGCAGCAACAGGATGAAAGAGCCACATGCGGCTCCAAAGCCGTGGGTTGCCGACCCCTCTTCTAGTCTCTTCAAGTGGCTTTCTGTCGGACCAACTCTCCGCTCCATAGAGCAGGATAGAAAAGCTCCCGCCTGCCTGCCTTTCGTCCCATGGACTTTCTGCAGCCCAGCCGGTGGGGAGCCCCTTTCGTCCTCACGTCTGGGGGATGGGGCGGGGCTTGTCCGGTTGGTTGGTGAGGCTTTTTATGGGGCCTTGGTCTCTTATTCCCCACACATCCCCCCTCCCAGCTTTGCCGGGACCGCCACAGGCGTCCCCACATTACCCTTTGAGAGGAACCATAATGCTGATGCAGTCCTCCATTATGGAATCAGTGTGGCGCACTCCTCTATAGTTTCTGCAAACATTCCTAGGTGCAACAGGTTCCTTTACATATACTCAGGTCAGTGGGCTCCAAAACTTGCAAAGACCCAACACAACCACACGGGTCTCTAGGCAACACACACACCAGTACTCAAAGTCTAGCACTCATTTCTGATAAGTCATATTTCCTGAAATTAACATCCACTCCAAAACTACATCTCCCAGCTACTTTTTGCATTATCTGGACGGTCCAAAAAAATTGGACGGATAACTTGTGTCAACAGGAAATGTATTCCAGAAGAGGTCTCTGTCCTTTTCACGTTCACAAACATCTCGAAATCTCATTTGAAACTCCCTTTGCAACATTTCCAGTGAATACACACATTTTTTGTTTGGGAATGCAAAAGTTGGTTTTTCAGCCAACAGCTTTTAAGTAGTAGGGAAGATGGCAGAAGTATTCCTCCATCAGTCTCGTTGAATGAGGAGGTCGAATTTTGCTTTTGCTTTTGTTTTTGCCTTAAAATTGCACACTGAAACTGTTGCGTAGCTCTGCTACGTCTGTCAGAAAGGCAAGGTGCCTTTTCCATTCTTCAACTTTGAGCTCTGGTACCTCGTTTTTTGAAATCAGAAAAGCAGAAATCTGCCAAAGTTAAGTCATAAAAAACATTTCAAAACTCCCTCGCCTCAGCCAGCGGGCTTCTTTGTAGTATAAAATATCTTCATAGGCAACATTTAGCTCAAATAGGAATTCCTGAACTCTGGTTTAGTGCATGTACCCTAATGAAGTTAACACAAGACGCCACAACTTTCATGACAGAGTCCCCACTTAAGTCATTTACAATACAGCGCTTGTTGGAGGATGAGCCAATGTTTGGTTATTGGATGCGCGAGTGGTTGTGTTCTTCATACACACCACCATGCTAGGAGCACCATCAGTTTACCCACTGGCTAGTTAAGCCCACTACAACTGCAAATTATTCGCAGTTTGGCGAACCTTTTCCCAGATACCCCCCAGTTGTTTTGTGCCTTTTTTTGAACAAATTTTATTAATTTTTAAAAAAACATACACAAAGAAACAAAACATAGGATGTAGTAACATAAAGTATCTTTTTCTAAAAAACACATAGAATATCTCATTTAAAAACAAGATAATTCCAAATTATAACATTTCTATACAAACACAATTTAATATAGATATTTATCTTATCTGTTCAACTTCGTATCTTTTCCCAACTTCTCTTTACTGCTCCCTTTCCTTTTGTTTAATTGTATTTCTTTTTTGGAAAGCGGCTTACCCCGGGTTAAATCTTTTTGTACAGACATAAATCAAATTCGTGCTCACATAATATACTATTTCATATCTTATTTAACATTCTTTATTTTCTATATATTTTCTTTCTCCTATTCATTCTTTTAATTTAATTTTATTTATTTCATCTCAATTTAAATAATTATACTTGCATCCTTTGTCCGTTCTCTTTCAATCATCTATTTTTCCTTTCTTTCTAATACAATATTTCTCCTGTAACCACTGGTTGAAGTATGGCAACTTTTTATCTTTCCCCTAAATTTTACACTTAAGATAATACATACTTTCCATACTGATTCTGCTTCGTACATTCTAAGTACTACATTTCAAAATAATAAAACAAGCAAATAATATTGGATTTAATAAGTAATAATAAAACCAAGAAAAAAGGAATATTGAGTTTATAATATAATAAGAGCAATATTTCATAGTAAATTAAACTCTACTATCAAATCTTAAACATTTTCATAGCTTCCCTTTAATGCATTGTTAATTCATGAAATATTTTAATTTTTTTTAAGTCCTGAGTTTACCATTTCTTTGCCCCCCCCCTTACGCTTTTCTTCTTCCACTGAGAGTATTTGTGCATTAAAGATGGCTTCTTCTTATTGGTCCCAGCCTTCCTGTCGCTGTTGTATTTCTTGATAGGTAGAAATCACCATTTCTAAAAAGTGAAAAATAGATCCAGAAGAGCCCATGCCTTTTCTTTCAATTTTTGAAATTCCATTTGTAATCCTTCAAAAGATAATGCCATTTTTCCCTTTTTTAAAAAACAACCCAAATATCTTTAATCTTTCAAGAAATAGTTCACAAAGATCCCAAAGTCACAAAGCAAACCAAATCAAAGCAAACAGTTTCATTTAGCACTTTCTTATTTCTATATTTTCTCTTCCTAGGGTAGAATTCAAATACACAGTTCCAAAGTAATCTTCTAGAAGTCATAGTACCTTTTATTTCTGATCCTGTAAACTCAAAGCGGTCTCCTTCAGTACGATCTTAAAATAAATCTTTACCTCTTCCCTTCCACTTAAAGCAAATAAAAAGAATTTTAAGTTTTTAATTCCAATGTCCAGAAATCCTTTATCCCCTTGGCTTTAAATTTCAAGTTTACCTTTTATGCCCAAGCAGGTTGTTTTCCAGATTTCCAACTGCTGTTTCTGTGGGAAGGGAGAGTGAAAGAAAGTAACTTTCCCTTTCAGCTTTTTTCCACCGCTTTTACGATCTTCCTTGGGAGACAATGTATCCTTCAAATGATTTAGTTTCCAGGGTATTTAGAGGTTTCTTGTAGTCCCGATTCAGCCAAAACTTTTGCCTTCACCTACTTCCTCCTGCACAGATCTTACCCGGCTACAGGCTTCTTTCTGGCGGTCATTGCTGACCGCCGCTCCACCGCCTTGGGAAAAGGGGTTTTGCCGGCTGAGGAGGGGGTTTGCGATACCCCCAAACCCAAATCCTGATCCCCTCTCTCTTCGGGTGCCTTTACAGGGCAGACCTATTCTCCGGATCCGTCTGGATCGGAGGAACCTTGGCAGCGAGCACAGCAGGAATTGCGGAGGATTGTGAATTCCTGCCGCCGCCGAAGCCTTGCAAAACCGGAAGCCCCCCTGTTGTTTTGTGCCTATGACGTTTTTCAGTGCAGCAAGGTCCTCTGACTTCAAAATAATCATTTGTCCCACGAATGCCCCTGCAAGTTGTGTTCTGCGTATTCAGGTACATTGTCCTATCTATCATGAAGTGTACCTTTTCCAGGCACTCTGCCTGTTCCACTTCAGGAAAAGTGTGCCTTCCCTTTGCATGTCTGACTATTTC
>NW_028262836.1:0-55957 GCF_049901715.1 Pseudonaja textilis | reverse complement strand
GATGACTGTGGCTTGTGACCATAGGTTAGGCAAGGAACTGGTCCTGAAAAATTTTTCAAAGATTATGCTTAGAGGTTTGGCTATGGCAGTGGATAACTTTTTTAAGAAATAGGCACATATTCCATCCGGTCCAATAGATAGGGATGGTTTTAGATTGCGTAGTGCTTTTTCAACATTGTCTTCTGTAAAATTGATATGTATTAGATCACTGTAGTTATCTGTGGTTCGGCTAGGAAATGCTGGGCATGATCCATTGCTGTTTACAAATACTGAGCCAAAAAATGTGTTAAAGATATTGGCTTTAATGGTGTTGTCGTTGCAGTCTTTACCATTAGGTCCTATCAGGGGTAGGATGGACCTTGAATCTTTTAGTTTGTTGTTTACAAAATTGTAAAAAGCGTTGGAGGAATTGGTGTTTAGAAGGTTTTCCTCTTGTTTAATGTGATAATTGGTGCATTCGGTCTTTATTTGGTGGCATAAATTTTTGTATCGGCTTTTGAAATTGGCAACGTGACCAGATTTGTTTTTCCGCCAGAGTGATCTCTTTTTGGATTGAAGTTTCCTTATTATTATGGGCAATCTGTTTTTTTGTTTTGTTTTGGGAGTAGTTATTGATACATATAGTTTGATGACTCTTTTGACTTCAAGTAAAAATATGTTGTAATGGTCTTCAACAGTATTGCATAGAGATTGCCAATCAAGGGACAAGAGATCGTTGTTTATAAGATCATAGTTGCCTTTTTTGAAATTATAATTGGGGAATCACATCATTGTGGTGGTTTTTGTGTGGACGTATGTTGAGACAAAAGTCAATCGTATTGTGGTCATTGCTGGAAAAGGGTTCTTTAGTTTGTATTCCATAAATTAAATTCAAACTATTGCAGAAGATGAGATCAAGGCAGTTGTTTAGTCTAGTGTTGTTGGATACTAGTTGTTCCAGTCCCAGATTTGTAACAGCATTGTAAAAGGTTGCATGTATGGTTTCAGTTGTACATTCATTTAGGGTCCAGTCAATATGAGGCAGATTGAAATCACCAAGAAAGATAAAAGGGTATGGGCAGGATGCTGCCCATGTTAGTAGTGTATTTAGCTTGTTTACATGTTCGATGTCATAATCAGGTGCTCTGTAACATAGTAAGAATTGAATTGTGATATTTAAGGATAGTTCACAGATAATGGTCTCAGGAAGAGCAAGCTCCTGGGTAACTTGGATATTTTTTAGATGTAAGGACTTTTTGTAGAAGATAGCAACACCACCTCCTCTACGAATTTCACGATCTGATCGGTAAACATGATAGTCTCTTACTGTGGTAATGGAGTTGGGGAGAGATGCATTGAGCCATGTTTCACAGACAAATATAATGTCGAATTTAGCCATATTTAGTAGGAGGAAAAATTCAGGTATTTTATTTACAAGGCTTCTTGCATTGAGTAGCTTGCATTTAAGGCCAGCTGTAGTTGGAATTGAGGTAGTCAGGGGCCTGCGTGCCTAGTCTTGGGTGATGGTGGATTGGTTGAGGTAGGGTTGTGGTTGAAGGTTAAAGCTGAGTTGCCGGGTGTGTGACTTACTTTTGATACAGTCAGCATGGTAGTCAATGTACAGGTCCTTCTCTCCATTGTCGAGACGTTTTTTGAGTTCATTGCGGAGTACACTGAACTCAAAAAAAAAAACCACTCAGATGATATGAACTCGTTTGCATAATGAAACATCTGCAAGAAAACAACCAACCTTAGAGAGCATCAAGGACCCTTCATTTCAACCCTGAGCTACAAATATTCTCCTGGAAACTGTGATGGCCTCGTGAAAAAGCTGATTTATACATTAATTTGAACAGAAACTTATAGTGGAAAACTCAGATAAAAGGTCTATCCCTTTCCAGTATGCGGCACTGAAAAAAGCAAAAACACAACTCAGTTTTGGAATCAGAGGTGCTCGTGACTGTATGGCCTTCAGGAAATGAATATGGGATGCCCAGTTGTGTCTCGTGCTAAGTGATACTTAGCAGAGCTGAACAAGAAGCTCCAAGAGAGGCTGAAATTAATTCAGGTGCTGGAGGAGAAGTTGGGAAGGATTATATTCACTTGGGCAAAGAGAAGAAGGAAGGAACAATAAAAAGGAATACAATGGTCCCTGATATGGAGACAGAGGTTTTTCTCCTTTCTGACAAAGGTATCAGCCAACTTAAAGGGACAACTTAAAAAAAAACTCATTTGTACTTTGGACTTGCTGCTCCAAACAAAATATTAAAAAGGGAGGCAAGGCAAACCCCATTTACACCCCATCTTTGCTGTAATGTTCCCAATGTTTTTCTCCCTATAGACCCATACCCAAGAATTACCAGCAGTTCCAGGCCTTGGTGTTTGCAGTTAAAGAGATCAACAAGGATCTGGATCTCCTGCCCAACATCACCCTGGGCTTCCATATCAAGGACAATCACCAGATTGAGTTGCAGATTTCCATAAACTGCCTCTCCCTGCTCTCCAGAAAAGGTCAAATGGTTCCGGGTTATAAATGTGACAGGCAGGACCCTCTGCTCTCTGTCATTGGGGGTGACAACCCCAAATCCTCAAGGCAGATGGCCTCCACCTTCGGCCTCTTCAAGGTTCCACAGGTAAGTGGGCTTCACTGGACACAGTTATTGGAGTAAAAATAACAGAAGCACATCTGAAGCCAAAAATGAAACCAGAGGTGTCTTTGGGTGTGGCTGGGGTTACATCAGAAGTTTGTGATTTAAAGAATTCATGGTGTGGTTGAATTCATTTTTAGATTTTATGTTTTGATTTATATGGCTCCAGAGAGATAATGAAATAATTCTGAAATGCTTTAGTTGCCAAGAGGAATTCCTCCCTAATTTAGTCTTCATTAAAGTCTAGCAACCCTTTTAGTGCAGTTGATTCTCTGTATCAGGTTGACAGTTTGTTCCCTTGGCATCTCACCTCTTACAACCAGGCAAAATATGAAATTATGGCTCCTCCTAAGAAGAGAAGAAACTTAAGTTTAAAGTGAGTCAGCTGGCTGCCAGGGCAATCAACTGCACATTGGTGACCTCTAAAGTCACCATAACACTTTACTTTGTCTCTGAAAGAAGATTCTCACTTTCTCCAGCTCGGTGTTGGCTTTGAGTTCACTCAAGGAGACAGAAGACTTTATCCTTCCTTCTTCCGGATTGATCCCAAGGAATTTGTTCAGTATGAGGGTTTGGTCCAGCTCCTTCTACATTTTCAATGGGACTGGGTTGGGCTGATGGCCTCTGAAGATGATGATGGAGAACATTTCATCTCATCTATGTTGCCGATGCTCAAGGAGAAGGAGATCTGCCTGGCCTTCACTGACAAGTACAAACTTGAGTTTGATGATTTAACAGTCTCGAAAATGCATCATCTTTTCAAAACTTTCTCTAGTGCTGAAGTGATTATTCTATTTGGGGACTCCCATAGTATTGCAAATGTACTGGTGGCGTTGTATTGTCATGAAGAATTGACAAAGAAACCAGTTTTGAAAGTTTGGATCTTAACTTCTCATTGGAGAGTTAATGGGATAGGAAATCAGGGGATACTGAAGGATATAAAGCGCTTCCATGGGGCTCTGCATTTTAGGGACCACGCAGCTGTTGTCCCAGAATTCAGCCATTTTCTCCTGTCATTAGACCCATTGAATCCCCAAGGGAACACCTTTCTCCCTCTATGGTGGGAATGGGTCTTCAACTGCAGGTTCCACCCAACACTCCGTAATGGGAATGTACAGGGAAAACAATGTACAGGAAAGGAAAGTTTACAGAATGTGCCAATTTCCCTGTTTGAAACAAGCATGACAGGTGAAAGTTACCACATCCACAATGCCGTTTATGCTGTGGCACACTCGTTACATGCAAAGTTTGGATCAGAAGGGCGGTCAACTAAGTCAAGGCTTGGAAAGAAAATCTCCAATGTCCAATCATGGCAGGTAATCTCTGCGACTTTTTAACCCAATCCACGGATTCTTAGAGAGGAAGCTTCCCATATGTATTTCCTGAATTACTGATTTGTAATTGTAATATGTTTGCTACCATAAAAATGCATTTTGGAACAGATGAAAAGAGCAGTTATTAAAACAATAGTATCAATGAAATGTAAGGTTTTGTTGAAAAGGGGTAGAAGAGGGGAAGGGAGAACAAAATGTATATATTTAAAATGTATGTCATGTTATGCAGCAAAACAACACAATGAAATTCTAAATGTGGAATTAAAATATTTGCATGTAGGAATCCTTTGGTAAAGCTGGACTTGAGGAAGCCATGATAGAAATGCCCAATGATAAGGAGAATCATTTGTGATATTGGGAAATGAATGAAATATTGGTGTTATCTATAATTCTTTGGAACTCCACCAAGGGAAATTCTCTAGCTTCTCAGGCGTACAACCATCTACTATGATGATGGCCATCACAGAATGAGAGAAGCCCATGATGTTTCTTTTTTTTAACTTTTAAAAATAAACTTTACTAAACATTAAAAAATATATACATAGTACAAAACATTTCATAAAATATGAAACCAAAAAGCTATACATAACCAATAAACATAAAAACATAAACATTTCTAATTGCTTAGATGGTGTGTTCTTATCAAACATTTTTTCAATACTTACTTCCTATATCTGGTAAATACTCCTATCATAACCTCTTTATATTTTCCCTTCCCTTACTCGCTGGTTTCTATCCTTTATCCAATTATACCAGTTTTCCCAAACTGTAAAATATTTTGAGTCTTCCTTATCTTTTAACATTTAAAATTTCAGCCTTGAGTTCTAATTGAATGTTTGTGATTTCTCTTATCCATATTTGTATTTTTTCCCAATACTTTTTACTCTTGGGCAAAGCCACCAGGCGTGGAAGAAGGGACCCTTGTTTGTTTCCATTTCCAACAGAGTGGGCTTAAATTTGAATACATATTGGCCAATCTCAAAGGTGCCAGATCCCACCGATAGCACATTTTATATTGGTTCTCTTTATAGACCACCAATTTCTTTAATTTAATTTATAGTTTTGCTTCCAAATTCTTTCCCAGTCTTCCAAATTGATATTACATCCTATGTTCCTTGCCCATGCTATCATTGGGCCCTTAACTATTTCCTCTGCACTTCCAATTCTAATAAGGAGTTGTACATTTTTGAAATTGCTTTTTCGTCTGTTCCCTTTAACAGTTTATCTAATTGATTTGGCTTTATATCTATTCCATGTTCCTCTACATCTTTTTTATACCTTGTTTTAAGTTGTAAATATGGCCACCAATCCATCTGTACCCCTTGGTCTCTGAGTTCTTGGTTTGTTTTTAACATTCGTTTGGAATCTAAAACATCATAATACTTAGTCCTATTTCCAATTACTAGTGCATTGGGGTGTATCAATGCCTCCATGGCGGATACCCACCCTGGAATTTTCATATAATGTCTGTGCTTAATTTCTCGCCAGATTCTCAATAATGAATTTCGTATTGCATGTCTATTAAAATGAGTATAAGTCTTGTTTCCTGGGTTCCACATGAAGACATGCCACCCCGCCTGCAGATCAGGTCCTTCTAAAGTTAATATTCTTCTGTTCCTCAAATTAACCCAATCTTTAACTCTACATTATGGCTACTGCTTTATAATATAATTCCCATGCAGGAACTCCAAATCCACCTCTACATCTATTATCTTGTAATGCACTGAACTTTATCCTCAGTCTTTTTCCTGCCCACAAAAATTTTGTAGTCATTTTGGTTGATTCATTAAAAAAATTATCCAATTTTACAGGAATTGTTTGAAAGAGAAATAATAATCTTGGTGAGATGTTCATTTTAATAGTCACAATTTTCCCTAACATTGATAACTGTATCTTTCCCCATTTTTCTAAATCTCTTTTGATTTGTTGTACTAACTTTATATAGTTATCCTCTTTTATCATTGAGCATCTTGCTGTAAGCCAAATTCCTAAGTACTTGATTTTTTTTAAGAATTTGTAAGCCCATTACTCCCTCTAATTCCTTTTTTTGACTCTCTGTTAAGGTTTTTGTTATCCTACTCTGGTTTCCCTTCAGATCGTATAAATCCTTCACCCATGATGTTTCATTTGTGGCTTCTAGCCAAGTATTCCTATGTCTGAAGATGTTGTTTCTTTCAGATTCTTCCCTATTTGAGAAAAGTCCAATTCAACAACAGTGCTGGAGATGAAATCTCTTTCTCAGAAAATGGACTGGGATCTGGTGGTTGTGATCTTCTCAACTGGGTTCTCCTGCCCAATGGATCTTTCGTCCCTGTGAAAGTTGGACAACTAGATCCTGGGGCTCCTCCAGGCCAAGAATTGACCATTAACTCTGATGCAATCATCTGGGCCACAAAGGTGAGTTGGAAAGAAATCTTGTAAATTCAGAGAAAGATCCATTCTCTCCTGGGGATAGCCACCTCAAGCATTTATTTTCTCTTCTAGAAGGTGCCCTTTGCCAGGTGTGGCATGAAAAGGTGCCAGGCAGGAGAGAGGAGAAGAGTTCCAGAGGGCGAGCAGGTTTGCTGCTACCAATGTACCCCTTGTCCAGAAGGGACCATTTCTAATCAGACAGGTAGAGCAATGTAGATCTTCCAGGATCAAGAAAGACATTAAGTAGGAACAAATATCAATTCTGTGGCATTCTGGGAGATTGACATCTTTCAAAATATTCATGATTTCCATCTGAGCTGAAGGATCTAAACTGTGCTCCCCCACACTCCTGGCCACCTTTCCTGCTCCTCAGCAATTGAATGCAAGGCAGTTTCAGTGCAGAATTCATGGGTGGCCCACTGGACATTCTAATCCTTCTCTTACAAGCCACCAGAAAATCCAGCTACCAATCTTTTCATGAAGGAGAGGAGTGTGAGGTTCAAGCTTTAATTTCCATTATTTTGGGTGTGCTTCTTCTGTCAGCACTATCAGGAAATTGATAGATCCAGTGGTGGGCTGCAAATTTTTTAACAACCGGTTCTCTGGCTGGGTAGGCATGGGAGGTTGGTCATGTGACTAGGTGGGTGATGTCACTCACCTCACCCAGCCCCACCCACCCAGCCACTAACCTCAAAGGCACAGGTAGGATTCAGCTGGTTGGGGCTAATCCCACCACTGGCTGGCCCCACCCACCCCTGTTTTTTGGCCTGTTTTCTATTCCATTTTCAGTCTGTTTTGGAGCAATTTCCCAGCCATCTTCAGGCCCCCCAAATGGACTGAAAACTGCCAAAAAAATCTGCCCCCAAACCAGGCCATTTTTGTGCCATTTTCATGATGTTTTCAGGCCAGAATATGAGTGGGGACAGGGCCAACCAGTGTTGGGATTTGGCGGTTTGCCAAACTGTGCAGAATCTTAACTACTTGTTCACCCAAACTGATGCAAATCAGCAGCAGCCCACCTCTGGATAGACCCCCATTGGAGAAAGAGAAGACTGATTTAGCTGTGTCTACCTGTCCTTCTCTGCAAAAAAAAAAAAAAAAAGGCTGAATGAGTAGATGCAACATGTAAAGCAGAGAAATTGAGCCAAAGAGCTGAAAACATCTTTGTACCTGGTTTATCAGTATTAAAAGATGATTAGCCATTCCTACACATCATGAAATGAAAAGGGACTCTTGATTTCAGATGCAGCTTCCTGTGATCCCTGCCCAGAAGACCAATATCCCAACAAGGAGAAGGACCACTGCATTGCCAAGAAGCTCCACTTCCTTGCCTATCAAGATCCACTGGGATATACTTTAGCATTTCTCACTCTTTCTCTATCTACGATCACGCTGGCAGTCCTGGTAATTTTCCTTATGCATCGTGACACACCGATTGTCAAGGCCAACAACCGAGATCTCACCTACGTCCTCCTCATTTGCCTCCTGCTCTGCTTCCTCTGCTCCTTCCTCTTCATTGGTCGACCCAGGAACCTCACCTGTCTCTTCCGACAAACTGTTTTTGCCATTCTCTTTTCCATTGTGGTTTCCTCTGTCTTGGCAAAAACGGTCATGGTGGTTCTGGCCTTCCTGGCCACCAAGCCAGGGAACAGTGCAAGGAAACTTTTAGGAAAACCACTGACCACCTCCATTGTCATAGCCTGTCCCCTGGTCCAAGCAATTATTTGCGCCATCTGGCTGGCAACCTTTCCTCCATTTCCCAACATGGACTTCCACTCTTTGGTAGGAGAGGCCATCTTGGAATGTCAGGAAGGCTCAGCTTCAATGTTTTATGCTGTCCTTGCCTACCTGGGTTTCCTGGCCCTCATGAGTTTCATGGTGGCCTTTTTTGCTAGGAAATTGCCTGACAGTTTTAATGAAGCCAAGTTCATTACTTTCAGCATGCTGGTCTTTTGCAGTGTTTGGATCACCTTCCTCCCCACCTACCTGAGCACCAAAGGGAAGTCCATGGTGGCTGTGGAGATCTTCTCCATCTTAGCCTCTGGGGCTGGACTCTTGGCTTGCATCTTTTTCCCTAAATGCTACATTATCCTACTGAGGCCCCATCTGAATTGTCGGGAAAATATAATGAGGCACAAGAATCTCTGATTTATATCAGAATTGGAAACTTTCAATTTCAACCAGAATAAAGTTGGGAGGGACCTTGGAGCTCAAGACCCTATATCATTTCCGACAAGTGACTGTCCAGTGTTTTCTTAAAAACCTCCAGCAATGAAGCACCCACAACTTCTGAAGGCTAGCAAGCTGTTCCACTGGTTAATTGTGCTCACTCTTGGGAAGTTTCAAATTAATTCCAAGTTGCCTCGCTTCTTTATTAGTTTCCATCCATTTTTTCTTATCCTGCCCTCTGGTGCTTTAGAAAATAAATTGACCCCCTCCTAAATTAGTAGACCAGCAAAATGCTGTGAATATAGTATGCTTATATTTAAGTAAGGCATTTGAGGAAGTAGACGACAACCTACTTCTTGGTAAAGCTGAAAAAATGTGGAACCGACAACATCACCAACAGATGGATTTGTAGTTGGCTGACAAAGCATACTCAATGAGTAGTCCTCATGGTATTACATCCACATGGAGTGAAGTAAGCAATGGAGGTACACAGTGGATAGTCTATTCTGAGGAATGAATTTTGATGGAAAACCCAACATGGTAAGAGGGAGGCTGCGAAAATTGTGGGTGGAGGGAGATTAGGAGAATTTCTCATAAAAAAATCTGAAATAAGGAAAGGCAATTATTTTGTGTTGAGTGAATTTGGTGGAAGCCCTCACAGTCTTTGAGGAGGAAAAACTGTGGAGAGTTATACTGAACTTTAGCCCCATTTCTTTTGTTTATGTGTAATGCAAAACAGTCTGGAGTTAATATATAAAGAACTATAGAGTATATAAAATTGAAAGTAAGATTTCAAATACCAAATCCATTCTAGAATAAGTCTGCATTTGATAGCTTGTGAACATGGGAGAAAATCTTATTTCCTTGCTGTGGTTATTCTAGAGCACATAAACAAAGAAAAGCGAAGTCTGTACACTTCCACACTCTTCAGTGGTGACCAAAAGAATTTGGGCAAAATGTTGGTGCTTTTGTGAAAGCCATTTGGGATTTCAAAAACTTTTCTTGGATTTGGGAGCTTGTATTTGCAGTATAAAGAGGTTTGAGACTTCTTAGTCAAGAGTTGGGAGATTGACATGATCTCATGTCAGTTTTGCCACCAAATGTTTTTTTTCCCCCTAAAGTAACCCTAACCATAGACTCACAACTCTTCTATGGATGCAGCCATTGGCCCACCAGGAATCAAGAGGTGCAGAAGCAGCTCAGTTAAAGGGAAAATTACAAGGCTGATTCAAAGCTGAGTGGGAACTACTGAAGAATCCAAACTGGAAGGACAATATAGGATTAAGTATAAGTTAAAAGGAGGTTAAGCCCTGGGAAAAGGACCAGAATTCCCAATGCTTCAGAGTGAAACAAGAGGAAATAAGAGTGGCAAGGCAACTTTCATGGTTAGAAAAATTGGGCAGTTGAAAGAACTCAGAGTGAAAGGGCAATTTATTTGGTTCGGTGTTGTCACTTATAACTTTGTCATTTATAAATATATTATTAGGCACAGATAAATAGAAAAGTTTTATGTATTAGCACATTAACAGAGCATATTTTGTAGAATAAACCCATGTTCTTTGTACATAGCAAAAGAAAAGAATTCAGCTGCCTGAATTTGTACTATGATGTAACAGGAAGCCTCACACTCTACTCAAAATGGATAGGTCTGAGTAGCAGGGCAAAAAGTCACTGGATGGTGATCCTTAAACTCAGCATAAAATACAACCTTGACATGAAACATTAATTTCTAAAAGAAGATTCCCTTTCTGCAGCTCAGTTTTTGAGTTCCTCAAATACAGTCAGGAACACGGAAGTGTTTATCCTTCCTTCTTCCAGATCAACCCCAATGTATTTCCTCAGTATGCGGGTTTAGTCCAACTGATCCTGGAACTGGGTTGGGCTGGTGGCCCCTGAAAATGACAGTGGAGAACATTTCACATCAACTCTCATGCCAATGCTCAAGGAGAAGGGGATCTGCCTGGCTTTCATTCAGCTGTTGAAAACTGGATCCATTGCTGTTTCAGCATCCAAACTTGTTCCTTTAATCAAAGCTTGGTTTAAAGCTGAGGTGATCATTATGTTTGGAGAATCCAAGTATATTAAAACTGTATATATGTGTCTGTATCATTTGGAACGATTGACTAAGACTGCATTTAGAAATGTTGGGATCCTGACTTCCCATTGGGAAATCAGTGCAACTCATAATATTTTGAAATATCTAAAGCCCTTCCATGGTGCTTTGGATTTCAGGGACCATAGCTGACAGATTCTATCGATATAAGAAAAGGAACAGGACAAGGGTGCCCACTATCACCTCTGTTGTTTGTGTTAACTTTGGAAGTGCTAAATAGAAATATTAGAGATGAAAAGAATATAAAAGGGATGAAAATTAAAAAGGAAGAATTTAAGTTGCAAGCATTTGCAGATGATCTGGTTTTTATCTTAGAAGACCCACTAGAAACAGCATCAAAATTGATAGAAAAGATAGGGACATATGGAAAGGTGGCTGGTTTGAAAATAAATAAAGATAAGGCAAAGATCTTGACAAAGAATATGCTATCAAGACAAAAGGAAGAACTGGCAGACTTACTGAAAATTCAGGTCACGAATAAGATCAAGTACTTGGGGATATACTTGACAGCAAGATGCAGTACACTAAAAGGGAATAATTATATCAAACTTATTATATCAAACAGCAGATAGTGCTAGATTTGGTGAAATGGAAAAATTTACAACTGTCATTAATAGGGAGAATATCAACAATCAAGATGAATATATTACCCAGAATTTTATATTTGTTTTAAACAATTCCAATTAGGCTTGGAAAAGACTACTTTGAAGATTTAAATAAAATTGTGTTGAAATATATATGGCAAGGTAAGAAAACGAGAATAAAGTTAAAACTTTTGCAAGATGCTAGAATAAGAGGAGGATTTGGTTTGTCTAATTGGGAGTTGTATTACCAAGCTACAAATTTGATGTGGGTTAAGGAATGGATAACATTAAGAAATACTAGAT
Source organism: Pseudonaja textilis (assembly GCF_049901715.1). Lineage (NCBI taxonomy): Eukaryota > Metazoa > Chordata > Lepidosauria > Squamata > Elapidae > Pseudonaja > Pseudonaja textilis. Next base: position 44,415 of record NW_028262836.1, on the reverse strand, counting down.
TGTTAACATTAGAAGAACATGATCTGTTGTTGGGGTGGCATGCTTTTTTATGGTATAAAGCAACTAAAACACAGGGGTACTTTAGAAGACATTATATACAGGAGTCTCTGTGGTTAAACTGGGAGAAGATTAAAAGACAATGTTATCTGAAAATTCCAGTCTGGCTATTGACTATTGAAGCATTTTCTTATCCTATAATATACAAAAAGGAACAAACAGTTAGATATGGTGAAATGTTAAATGAAAAGGGTGAACTTAAATCTATACAAAACTAGAGGAACAATGTATAAAGATGAATTGGTTTTCATATGCGCAAATCCATTCAAGGTATGATAAAGATTGTAAAACAGAAGGTTTCTATGATAAACTGACTGATTTAGATAAGATTTTGACAGGTACTGATGAAAAGGTGATTTAAAAATTGTATGGATATTTATTAGAAATTAAACTAGAAGAAGAACAAGTTAAAGAAACTATGATTGCTTGGAGGAAGAATTTTGGATATGGGATTGATCTAGAGAAATGGCAAAAATTGTGGTCTCAAAATTATAAAATGACAATGTCAATAGCATATAAAGAAAATTTGTATAAGATGTTTTACAGGTGGCATTTCCCCCCCTCCAACAAGAACAGCAAGAATGTTCAAGAATAAATCCGAAAAATGTTGGAAATGTCATCAGACACCTGGCTCATATTACCATATGAGGTGGACTTACGCGGATGCTAAAAAATACTGGACTAAAATCCACACGTGGTTGGAAAAAATGACAAAAAAACATATAGATTTGAAACCAGAGATATTTTTATTGGGAATTTTACCTGGAATATATAGTAAAGACTTGAAATACCTGATTGTAAATGTATTAACAGCGGCTAGGATTGTATTTCCTAAAAACTGGAAAAATGACAAAATACCATCGCAGGAGGAAATCATTAAGAAAATATTGGAATGTGCTGAAATGAGTAGATTGACATTTGAAATTAGAGAACAAGTGGATAAACAATTTTATAAAATTTGGGATCTATTCTATCAATGGTTAAACAATAAAATATAGTAATGAAATATGTAGACTTTTAGAAAATAATAAATATATAAAGATGTATTCTTTTCTTATTATATCTACAAAATGATTCTAGGATAGATCTGGGATGATAATATGAATTGTCATAAAACAAATTAAGTAAAATATGATCATTTTGTGAAACATGAATGAATAAAAGTATAGTCAAATGATTGATTAATAATGATATTAATGTATTTAATATTTGATTGAAAATATGAGATTATATACGATGTAATTATAATTGAAGACTATGAAATGGAAGCACAAAACAATTTGTAAACCAACCGGCACACTGTATGTACATATATGGAAGATAACTTGATGTTTTTATGTTTTGTTTGTTTATGTTTGTTTTAAAAACCAATAAAAATTTAATTTAAAAAAAAAAGAAATGTTGGGATCCTGACTTCCTATTGGGAAATCAGTGCAACTCATAATATTTTGAAATATCTAAAGCCCTTCCATGGTGCTTTGCATTTCAGGGACCATAGCCACGATGTCCCAGAATTCAGGCAATTATTCCTGTCTTTAGACCCCTTGAGCCCCCAAGGAGATGTCTTTCTCCCTATATAGTGGGAAAAGATCTTTGGTTGCAAGGTCCACAAAGCAGGAGAGATCCCTCAAAAGGGGAAAAAAACCTGTGTGGGAAAGGAGAATTTACAGAATCTCAGATGTTTTCAGATAATCAGAGTTGGAAGGGACCTTGAAGATCATCTAGTCCAGCCCTCCGCCCAAGTGGGAGACCCTACACCATTTCTGACAAATGGCAGTCCAATCTCTTCTTAAAAGTCTCAATCTGCCATCTTACATGTTTGAAACCAGCATGACAGGTGAAAGTTGCAATATCTACACTGCTGTTTATGCTGTGGCACATGCCTTACATGCAATGCATGGATCAGGAATGCGACCAACCATGATGAGGCTTGGAAAGAGGATCTCAAATATACAGTCATGGGAGGTAATCTCTGTGGCTTTTTAACCCTGTCCACAGATCCTTAGATTCCCCATGGGGATTTTTTGGTTAACTTAGCATCCTGTGTGAACATGGAGCATTTATTTAGCAAAGCGTTCGTTGTACTGCTCAGCTTGCTATGTGAGTGGAGCCTCTGTGAATCTTTACATTCACAGAAGGGCTCCAGTGAAAATATTAAATATTTCCATGCCACCCATCTAACTACATCTTAAAACAAATGAAATAAGCAAGTTATTAAAAGACAAAAATAATATTTTTTCAAAAAAACATAAAGGAAATGAAACCAGTTGTCAATAAGGTGGGAAAAGCACACATTGTTTTTACAGAAATACTAATCCTTGAAAAGAATACACTGCATATGTTTCTGCGCTTCTCTAATCTCATAAAAGTTGCTAAAGTATGAAACTGCTTGTAGGAACAAAGAAATTGGACCAAAACTGGATTTAAGTAGAATTTACTGATATGGTAGTTAGCTCTGAGAAAACCTCCAGGAACTAATAGCTATAAAAGGTAAATTGTAGATAAGGATAGGGGAAGATAAAATTTGGGGAATGCGAGATGTAATAAGGGGCAGGGAAAAATGTATTCACTTCAGATAGATTGCAACAGCCTGAGTATTTAGCCAACAAGGAAAAGGTGGGAGGTAAACTGTGATAACAATAGGGAATATAAAGAAAGCATATTGATGATTTAAGGTGTGTCCACTGTACCTGCATGTACGTGATACACCGTCTTTGCAAAGTAGTAAGAATAAAATACCATTTGTCTTCTCTTGGGAGTTTTGGCTTGTAATCATTTTAAAACTAGACAACACACCCCACAATAAGATCTAAAAATGAAAGTTCTTCCTATAAGGTCCTGGAACGTCTTCAATGGTTGCTTGAGTCCGAAGAGGTGAAACATCATTCCAGGGAACGGGTGTCTGAGCAAACTTGATAGCTTTATGCAAGATGCTTCAACTCTCAGTAGAAACCAGTAGAAATTCAATGGTGCAGAAGCGCCAAACATTCTTTTAGTATGGAGCCTGAACCTAACCTCTAACAAGACACTAGACTGGATTCATTTGAACTTGCCTTATTTTTAATGGCTTCGCATCCTGTGTGAACATGGACCCTTTCCTTAGCAAAGCCTTCGTTGTACTGCTCAGCTTGCTACATGAAAGGAGCCTCTGTGAATCTTATCATACAGAGAAGGTTGTTGTTAATTGTGAAGTTGTGTCTGCCTTATCGCAACCCCATGGATAACGTTCCTCCAGGCCTTCCTGTCCTCTACCATCCCCAGAGTCCATTTAAGCTCACACTGACTGCTTCAATGACCCCATCCAGCCACCTCCTTTTCTGCCATCTCCTTCTCCTTCTTTTTCCCTCAATCGTTCCCAGCATGAGGCTCTTCTCCAGGGAGTCCTTCTGTTGTGGAGCGATGGTAAGGAAGAGGCATGAGACCAGAGCGTACAACTAACAGGCTTTATTGCAATGAATAAAGGGTTGTCGCATCTGCTAGCTAACTCGCAGACCAGCGGGCGACAACGGTTGGCTCTGCTCGACAGCCGGCTTATATAGCCGGCTGTCAAACGAGCCAACCAATGGGAGCTGCTGGTGCTCCCATCAAACAGCGGACCTGGTTGGGAACTCCAACCAGTTCCACAGACATAACACCTTCCTTCCTTCTCATGAGGTGGCCAAAAGTCTTTGAGTTTCCTCTTTAGGATCTGGCCTTCTAAAGAGCAGCCAGGGTTGATCTCCTCTAGGACTGACCAGTTGGATCGCCTTGCCATCCAAGGGACTTGCAGGAGTCTTCTCCAGCACCAGAGTACAAGGGCCTCATTCTTTGGTGCTCAGCCTTCCTTGTGGCCCAACTTTCACAAACAGAGAAGGGCTCCAGTGCACATTGCCATCCCCCTCTGAAATTCATCAGGCTGTCCTGCATCAAAGGCATGTTTGCCTCTTGATCATGGAGGGACAAAAGTGCCTTCCCCAGACTTGTCACCTGTAAGTCAGAGACCCTACTTGGCACCTAGCCAGACATGGATGATACATTCAGCATTTTGTCAAAAACCTGTAAAGTCAGGTGGAGTCTAACAGAGTTCATGCATAAATTATCTACAAACAGTCCTTGAGTCACAACAACACATGAAACCAGTTTCTGACCACTCAAATATCTTCAAAGCATCTGTTTCTAGCTTTAAACGTTTGTGGTTATCATGTAAGATGATGTTCACCAGAGAATGATAGAAGCCATGAGGTCCTATTTCTCATTACTTCACTTTTTAAATGTCTTTTTTCTTTCAGCCACTTCCCTATTTGAGGAATGTCCGGTTCAATCCCAGTGCTGGAGATGAAATCTCCTTCTCAGAAAATGGACTGGGATCTCCTCAACTGGATTTTCCTCCCCAATCAATCTTTTGTCCCCATGAAAGTTGGAGAAGTAGATCCCGGGGCTTCTGCAGGCCAGGATTTCACCATCAAGAATTCCTGAGCTAACATGATTGGAAGAAGAATTCTGGGAGTTGAAGTCCACAGGTCTTAAAGCTGTCAAGTTTGAAGACCCCTGGAGCACAGAGTGATAAGGGACAAAATGAAATTTATGTGGAGAAAAGCCAGGTTCAACAGTTAGGCAGGAAAAATCTAAAGTACAAGTACAGCAGAGGCAGTATTCAGCCGGTTCTGACCAGTTCTGGAGAACCAGTAGTGGAAATTTTGAGTAGTTCAGAGAACTGGCAAATCCCACCTCTGACTGGCCCTGCCCCCACCTATTCTCCACCTCCCGAGTCCCAGCTGATTGGCTGGGTCTTTTTTGGTTGCCCTGCACAGGAGAACGGAGCTGGAAAGCAGGTTAGTGGGTGGGGAAGGAATGGAGATTTTGCAGTAACCATCCCCCAGGAATGGGGATGAAATGGAAATTTTATGGTATCCTTCCCATGGACTAGGGTGGGAATGGAGATTTTGCAGTATCCTTCCCCTGCCACACCCACCAAGCCACAGCCACAGAACCAGAGTAAAAAATTTTGAATCCCACCACTGAAGTACAAATTATTAGGGAAAACCTGGGTCAAAAACAATAACTGTTGGAGAGACTTCAGAGTCCTAAAGGACTTAAACATGTGCCAAACGTGTGCGGCAGCAGCCAAAAAAGCTAATGCAATCCTTGGTTGTAAAAACAGAGTCATACAAGCAAAATCACATGAAGGATCAGTACTGTTTTATAAAGCCTTAATAAGATCACACCAGTTTTGGTCCCCATATCACAAAGTAGATGTTAGAGTACGGTGAATCAGTCCTTCTGAAGATGGAGATGTCAATGTGAATTCATCAATATATGATGCATGATCAATGCATAGAGCATCTCACACATTTCTTCTTTCTCTCTTAGAAGGTACCCATTGCCAGGGGTGGCAAGAAGAGGTGCCAGGCAGGAGAGAGGAGAAGCGTTCCAGAAGGCAAGCAGGTTTGCTGCTACCACTGTGACGCTTGTCCAGAAGGGACCATTTCTGATCAGACAGGTAGGGCACACTTTCAATGTAGATCTTCCAGGATCAAGGAAACCATTATATAGATCAAAATATTAAGAGGGTTTTTTGGTCATTTGTGATAGATTTTATGTGGTCCCTGATACAGGTGCAATTTGTTGTGCCCCCACCCCTGTCTAACTTCCTACCCCTGAAGAATGTGGATAGACATGACTGCTCACCAAATTCATCACATGGTGCCTTCAAGGCAGAAGTTTGCAAATTCCTTGCTGTCCTTTCTATTCCTCCTGTCACACATAGTGTAAACTCATGAAACATTTCTATGCCTGTTTTAGAGTTGCCATGAACAGAAGTGGGGGGGGGGGGGAGAAATTTGAATGAGCAGCACAACAGTTTGGAACTAAAAGTGCATCCCATTTTCATCTTGCAAAGATTATAGCTAAGCTACCAGGATTTCTGCCCTGCAAATCTCTAATTGGAAAACATGATTGATGACTCTTGGCTATGAATGTGTTTTGTTGGAGAATATGAATTATGATACACCCAGAGGGGTGGGTGGGTGGAAACCAGGGTCAAGGGTGACAGTGAATTAGGGCAACTGCTGGAATTCTGACACACAGGTGGGAAAACCAACTACTGATCATTTTCCTGAATGAATGATGCAGTGTTGTTGTTTGTTCATATTTTGTATTGCTTTTAATGTGCTGTTTATCAATCTCCCAGGAAAGCTATAGGCCTGTCAGAGAAATCAGTCAATCAATCTACTAATGCCTGCTATTTACTCCCTACGGTGACGTTCCATCTTCTACAGTGATGTTCCATCTTCTACCTCCGTTTACACATATGTGTGTTGTGTATTTATGTGAATGTGTCACCATGTGTATGTTAACCTATTATCTTATAATACAACAATGTTATTAAGTAACAAATAGCAGGATTCCTGACTGAGAGATTGGTCAATCACCTTATTATATTAAAAAAAAGCCGTCAAAAAGCCAAAATAACTATGTTAAGTGCCCAATGATTGCACCAAGATAGACCACAATCTCTGAGCAACTGGCTCCCAGGCTCATTTTGAACCAGGATGATTTGCCCTTTTCAGGGAAATAAAGTTGACCAGGTATCCTTCCACCACTTTCTATTTGAGTTGGTCCTTGTAGAAGGGAGTCAAGCCTGAGACCCTAGGTGAGATGGATAATGCTCACTGTGGATGCTCATAAAATACTTAGACAAAGACTCTTGGTTTCAGATGCAACCCATTGTGACCCATGTCCAGAAGACCAATATCCCAACAAGGACAAGGACGACTGCATTGCCAAGAAGATCCACTTCCTTGCCTATCAAGACATCCTGGGATATGCTTTAGTGTCTCTCGCTCTTTCTCTCTCCATGATCACATTGGCAGTTGTGGCAATTTTCCTGAAACATCGTGACACACCGATCATCAAGGCCAACAACCGAGATCTCACCTACCTCCTCCTGGTCTCCCTCCTGCTCTGCTTCCTCTGCTCTTTCCTCTTCATTGGTCGACCCGAGAAACTCACCTGTCTCTTCCAACAAACAACCTTTGCCATTCTCTTTTCCCTTGCAGTTTCCTCTATCTTGGCAAAAACTGTCATGGTGGTTCTGGCCTTCATGGCCACCAAACCAGGGAACAGGTGAAGGAAACTCTTAGGGAAACCTCTGATCAACTCTATTGTCTTAGGCTGTCCCCTGGTCCAAGCACTTCTTTGTGCCAACTGGCTGGTAACCTCCCCTCCATTTCCCAAATTGGACTATCACTCATTGATAGGGGAAACCATCTTGGAATGTAACAAAGGCTCAGCTTCCATGTTTTACACTGTCCTTTCCTACCTGGGATTCCTGGCCCTGGTCAGTTTCACTGTGGCCTTTCTGGCTAGGAAATTGCTTGACAGCTTTAACAAAGCCAAGTTTATTATTTTCGGCATGCTGGTCTTTTGCAGTATTTGGATCAATTTCCTCCCCACCTACCTGAGCACCAAAGGAAAATCCATGGTGGCCATGGAGATCTTCTCCATCTTGGCCTCTGGGGCTGGTCTCTTGGCTTGCATCTTTCTCCCCAAATGCTACATTATTCTACTTAAGCCCCATCTGAATTGTAGAGAGAATATAATAAGAAACAAGAATCTCTAACAGATGTACACATGGGAAACATTTAAATTTTCTTTTGAGGCATGTTTAGTATCTTATGGCTTTTCTAAACATGGTAACAGAGAAAGTCAACATGTCCATTGAATAATGTGTGCTATAACTGGTTACAATAAGAGTCACTTGTTTGAAATGGGCAGATATAGAAATTGAATGAATAAGGAAATGTAATAATGTAAATAAACCCATCTTCCAGTTGTCCACACTGAATCCCAAGTGCCCTGTGTAGAAAGAAAGCTTGCTGTTAAACATCTTTGATCTTTGGGCATTCAGACACTCCACAACTCAATCTCATCCTGTTGAACAAATTGAAGCTTTACAAACACCTACTATAACTAATATCTGCTTTTTGAAGGGGAGATGAAAGTCCAAAAAGACTTTTGCAGTCCTAAGCAAGTCAGTGCAATGTGATGCCGGATCAAAGAAGGAAAGTTCCTAGTACTGGGGGAACCAATCATCCACTGCTGCTTGATTTTGCTAGCATTAAAACTGAGTTTCTTTCTCCATCAGACTTCAGGCACTGGGACAAAGCCTTGACAGCATTCCTTGCTCAATGGTTGGGTGTATAATTGAATATTATCAGGATACTTTACCTTGAAATGAGAAGGCCTCATTAAGATATCCTAAAAATTAGGGATTTGGGCTCAATGTCTCCCCTCCTGTCAACACTGAATGAAAGAGCTTCAGACAATGGAGAGAACCACCACACAACACCATGCACCTTTTCCTAGTAACCCAGCCAGTCCAAAGGTTTACTATGGGTGATGGTTTCCTTCCCACACCAGTTCACAATTTTGAAGACATACTTCATAAAACAAACACAGAAGACAAACTTTGTTGGCTTCAGCTAGTTATTAGACAACCCTCTTGTAGAGTTTAAAGTAGTCTGAGATCCTCCTGCCAATTTTTAAGTACTGTGGGAGAAGTTAGTTTCTAATTTCATCACCAGCCATGTTAATATTTATAAACCATTTATTCCATCCAACTGTTGGTATAATTGCCCAGACATACTAGGGTACAACTGATTCTCAAGTGCCACCATGCCCATGAACTTATACCACGGGGCTTCAAACTTGGCAAGTTTAAGACTTGTGGACTTCAACTCCCAGAATTCCTGAGCTAACATGACTGGAGGAGGAATTCTGGGAGTGGAAGTCCACAAGCCTTAAAGCTGTCAAGTTTGAAGACCCCTGACTTACACTATCCAAACAAATTAGGGAAGAAGCCAACCTCCATCTTGTGTGGACATGCTCAGTTACACATAACTCAAGTACCCAACTTCACCTTGACTCTCAACTGCATCTGATCTGTGGATTCAAGAGACCCAAACTCATTTTTCTCCACCTGCTGTATGAAGAGTAGCTATTGCTCAGTAAATAGGACAATTGCTTTTCCATGCAATTATCAGAAGAACAGCAATTTCTAATGTATCCCCTATGGATTTCTACACTAAAAAATCTTCCAAGATAAAACCTGCTTTAAATTAGATACTCTGAGTTCTCCCAGTGTAGGCAGGACATGTCACCTTGCCTTGTGTTGCAAAGAGCCAAATTCAGGGTTTGGTGAGACTCAGCTGGTTTTAGCATCCTCTTTGGTCACAGACCATACACAGGTAAGAGGAAGCAGGCTTGCATATAAACTTTCCTTGGGGCCACCCAGGTGGCACAGATTATCTCTCTTGTGCTAAAGCTCTGCTGAGATTTCTAGTCCTCCTTGCAGTTCAACTTCTGCAAAAAAAAACACCTTTAGATTTCTGATCTAGGAGGGAAGGTGAGAAAAATGATTGGACTGCCTCTCCTGCTGTTACTGCTGCTCTTGTGGCTCCTGTGGATGGGGGCTGGGAGCAGGATAAACTCTATCAACCCACAAAAGCTTTCCTTGAAATTTCCCCAATGATTTTCTCACCGTAGAGTTGTACCCAAGAACTACCAGCAGTTCATAGCCTTGGTGTTTGCAGTCAGAGAGGTCAACAAGGATCTAGTTTTCCTCCCCAACATCACCCTTGGCTTCCACATCTATAGCAATCACAAGTTGGAGAGGGGGATTTTCTTATTCAGCCTCTTCCTCTTCTCCACACAAGGCCAAATGGTTCCAGGTTACAAATGTGACAGGCAGGACACTCTGCTCTCTGTCATTGGAGATCTCAACCCCAAATCCTCACGGCAGATGGCCTCCATCTTCAGCCTCTTCAAGTTCCCAGAGGTAAGAGGGCTTCACTGGATACAGTGTTGGATAGGCAAATAACAGAAGCACACACAGAAACCAAAAGTGAAAATAAAGTTGTTTGGGGAGGGAGCATATCTTTGTATTTTCTTTGTCAAAATATGGTTTTATAGAACTTAGAAATGATAGATAAGATAAATCTGAAAAGCTATATTTTCCAAGAGGAATGTGTCTAGTTGTTCTTGTGTGCAGTGCTCTATAGCATTGTTTTGAGGGTGGGAGTTGAAACAGTTTATGTCCAGGATGTGAGGGGTCTGTAAATATTTTCACAGCCCTCTTTTTGACTCGTGTAATATACAGGTCCTTGATTGAAGGCAGGTTGGTAGCCATGGTTTTTTCTGCAGTCCTAATTACTCTCTGAAGTCTTTGTCTGTCCTGTTGGGTTGCAGAACCAAACCAGACAGTTATAGAGGTGAAGATGACAGACTCCATCATTCCTCTGTAGAACTGGATCAGCAGCTCCTTGGGCAGCTTGAGCTTTCTGAGTTGGTGCAGAAAGAACACTTTTGTTGTACTTTTTTGATGATGTTTTTGATGTTAGGTGTCCATTTTAGGTCATGTGATATAGTAGAACCTAGAAATTTGAAAGTCTCTACTGTTGATACTGTGTTGTCTAGTATTGTAAGAGGTAGTAGTATGGGAAGGTTTCACCTAATGTCTACCACCATTTCTAAAATCTTGAGTGTGTTCAATTCCAGATTGTTCCGATTACACCACGAGGCAAGTTGTATGACCTCCTGTCTGTATGTGGATTCATTGTTGTCTCAAATGAGACCAATCACTGTTGTGTCATCAGCAAACTTCAGTATTTTAACAGATGGATCGTTTGAGGTGCAGTCATTGGTATAGAGAGAGAAGAGAAGTGGAGAAAGCACACAGCCTTGGGGGGGGTGCTGTGCTGATTGTACAGGTATCGGATGCCATTCTACCTAGCTTCACCTGCTGCTTCCTGTCTGTTAGGAAGCTTATGATCCACTTACAAGTGTGTTCAGGTACCGCTAGCTGTTTTAGTTTAGTTAGAAGAATGTCTGGAATGATGGAATTGAATAATGAACTGAAGTCTACAAAGAGGACCCTTGCGTAGGTATTTGGAGATTCGAGGTGTTGTAGGATGTAGTGCAGAGCCATATTAACAGCATCATCTGTCGATCTATTTGCTCAGTATGTAAACTACATGGGATCTAACAGTGGATCCGTGATGGTTTTCAGGTGGGACAGCCCAAGCCTTTCAAAGGTTTTCATAACTACAGATGTAAGAGCAATTGTAATCATTCAGTTCCCTGATGCAGGGCTTCTTTGGCACTGGTATGATAGTAGAGTGTTTGAAGCAAGAAGGAACATATGATTGTATGATTCAATATATTCATATATTCAGCAGACCCTCTCAATTCATGAATCTAAGCTGTGCTATCCAATAGGCGACAATCAGCAATTTAATATTGTGCTATTAATATTGTGCTAGAATTTCTACTCCTACTTTTACATCCCATCAGTAAAACTAGCTACCAATTTTAATGAAAGAATGGGATGTGATATTTAAGCTTTAATTTTCATTAAGGATATGCTTCTTCTATCACAACCCTCAATGTCCCAGGAAATTCATAGACCTGTTGGACGCAGAGCAGATCAATCTATACCTGCTAACTCTTCCCTGCAAGAAAGATTGAATGGCTGGATTTGAAGAAGAAAGCAGAGAAGTTGAGCCAGAGAACAGATCTGTTTTTCTGACTAATCTATTCCTAGCATCATCAATATGAATGCGTGAGTTACTTTACCATGAAATTCACACTGACTCTTGATTTCAGATGCAGCTCACTGTGATCCCTGTCCAGAAGACCAATATCCCAACAAGGACAAGGACCACTGCATTGCCAAAAGACTGCACTTCCTTTCCTATCAAGACATCCTGGGCTACTCATTAACATCTCTTACTCTTTTTCTCTCTGTGACCACATCTTCAGTCCTGGTGGTTTTCCTTAAACATCGTGACACACCAATTGTCAAGGCCAACAACCGAGATCTCACCTACATCCTCCTGGTCTCCCTTTTGCTCTGCTTCCTCTGCTCCTTCATTGGTCAACCTGGGAAGCTCACCTGTCTCTTACGACAATCTGCCTTTGGCTTCTCTTTTCCCTTGTGGTGTCCTCTGTCTTGGCAAAAACTGTCATGGTGGTTCTGGCCTTCATGGCTACAAAACCAGGGAACAGGGCGAGGAAACTCTTAGGAAAACCTCTGACCAACTCCATTGTCATAGCCTGTCCCCTGATCCAAACAACTATTTGTGCCACCTGGCTTGTAACCTCTCCCCCATTTCCCAACTTGGACTTTCACTTCTTGGTAGGAGAGGCCATCTTGGAATGTCATGAAGGCTCAGCTTTGATGTTTTATGCTGTCCTTGCCTACCTGGGATTCCTGGCCCTGGTCAGTTTCACAGTGGCCTTTCTGGCTAGGAAATTGCCTGACAGCTTTAATGAAGCCAAGTTCATTACTTTCAGAATGCTGGTCTTTTGCAGTGTTTGGATCACCTTCCTCCCCACCTACCTGAGCACCAAAGGGAAGTCCATGGTGGCTGTGGAGATCTTCTCCATCTTGGCCTCTGGGGCTGGTCTCTTGGCCTGCATCTTTTTCCCCAAGTGCTATATTATCCTATTTAAGCCTAATCTGAATTGTAGAGAGAATATAATGAGGCACAAGAATCTCTGGTTATATTATTTATTTATGAAACATGGTTATATTGCCACTTGACTTACACTCTGGCTGCATTACAACATTAAAATTCACAACATAAAACCCCATTAAAATGCCTCATCACACCCCCAGTTATACAGGGATTGGGAAGTTTTATTTTTATTTTGGATAAATTGATTTTGATTGGGGGGGAGGTATTCTCTTTTTCTACAGAATCCAATCTGTTTTTTATCCTTGTGGTTTCTGTTTTCTATTTCTGTTTTGTCAAAGTCTTTAATTTTCTTTGTTTTTCTGTTTGTTTACTCATTCTTCACTGTTCTTTTATTCCCAACTATTGGCTCCACCTGAAGGAAAATACTGGAAGGACTCAAAAGTGCTTTTTCAAGAGTTTCAGGTTTTCCTTTGAAGACATTTCACTTTGCATCCAAGAAGCATCTTCAGCTCTGACTGGATGGTGGGAAATAGAAGGATTTCATTCCCCACCATCCACTTCCGTTCAAATCTTTCCATTCCTCACTATGCAGCCAGAGCTGAAGAAGCTTCTTGGATAAGAAGCAAAATGTCTTCAAAGAAAAACCAAAAAGTCCAATTGCCTTCTGAAAAGCACCTTTGGGACAGCCATGATCTGGATGATTGAGAATCCTCATAGACATTTATTGGAAGGACTTTTCCCACCTGCAGGTTCTGAGGGGAGAAAATCGAGATCAAGGGAGGTAGTAATACCACTCTATAAAGCCTTAGTAAGACCACACCTAGAGTCCTGCATCCAGGTTTGGTCACCACACTATTAAAAAGTTGTTGAGACTCTTGAAAGAGGGCAGAGAAGAGCAACCAGGATGACCACCAACCAAACAGCAGCCAAGGGTGGCATCTCTCTCTCCCAGTCAACACTGATTGTTATCTGTCCCATAGAGATGAAAAGAAACAGCAGAATGCAGTGCCACCCGTCCCACTCCATGGCCCATTAGAGAAGGATACCATGGTCAATGATCTTGAAGACCACTCAGAGGTCAAGTTGAGCCAAGATGGATGCACTATTCTTATCCCTTTCTTTCCAAACCTCAACTAAAATCACAACCAATGCATTTTCCATCCCATACCCAGGCCTGAATCCTGACCAAATGGTGCCTAGACAGACTGCTTCATCCAGGGCTCTTTCAAGGTTCTGGGTGACCACTTTCTCCACAACCTTCTTTTTAAAAAGAGAGATTGGATACTGGATGAAAATTGTTCAATATGGTAGGATACAGGATTGTTGTTTTTGTGGAAGTGGTGAACCCCACAGAGGTGGAAGAATAATCCTTCTCTCAAGGATGAATTCATGCTGGTCCAGTTCCACTACTGGGTCCAAACCCAATAATGGCAGATTGCCTTCCTCCACTCTTGCCAAGGCTTTTGCCTCTGTCCTCTCTGTGGTTCTCATGAGAATTTAGACTCTCCATAGTTCAGGATGATGCTGTTTAACAAACTGAAACTTTCCAAAGGCCTTCCTGGCCATGGATATAATCTGCTCCTTGAGCAGGAACTGAGAATCCAGGAAGATCCCCAGATTGCACAGATACAGTGCAATGACACGCAAGATCAAATAGGGAATGTCCCAGTACCAAGAGGACCAACCATCCACAGCTGCTTGATTTGGGTAGGATTAAAACTCCTCATCCAACTGCTGTCAGAAAGTAGGGCAAAACCTCAGCTACTGTCATGCCCCTATTGGAGTCTGACTCTGAGGGAGTGGAGGAACAGCCGGCAGGGAGTGGAAATGTGGCTCCGGAGGTTGTGGAGGAGGTTGGGAAATCAGAGGATGACCCAGGCCCATCCCCTATCCATCCTAGGGCACGCAGGGAGGAGAGAATAAGGGAGATATGTGAATGGCATGGTCTACCGGGGAGGAAAGGCCCTTGATCCTATTCATGGGCTGCAGCTGTGAGAACAGGTTAAAAGGACGGACATGCATATAGGCCAGTGCTAAGAAACAAAGCATGGAAATATCTCTAGTCTGTTGTTCCTCTCTGAGTTTGGTGTCCTTTCCAGTGTGTGTTCCAATATCTGTGGATGTCTTCAAGCCCTTATCTTGCCAGGTTCCCTTAATTGCTTCAGTGTGGTTTGTGTTGCTTTTACTCTTTATAGGCATTTTTAGTTTAAACGACATTACCTCATCTTCGTAACTGCTTGTGGGGGAGTTTTTTGTCTCCAGTCAAGAATATTTGGAGCTTTGAAGCAAAGTGAAGGAATAAAAGGGGCCTCACCTGTTTTTGTGACTATGTTTATTTTGTATCCCACCCTGGGTCATCACAGATACATTACTTGGACATTCACTGTTTTTGGAATTGAACAATACCAGCATATAGGTGATACTTGACCTTAAATTGAGAAGATCTCACTCAGGCACCTTGAAAACAAGGGGTTGAGGTCAGTCTGTCCCCTCAAACCAACCCTGAACCAACAGCTTCAGAGAAAGGAGAGATCATGCCCCTGCACCTCTTTCCTGCATTCTGCTCTCTTTGTCTAGCAGGGAAAGTCAGTGGAATTTTGCACCATTTGGGGGGAAAAAAATGACTTAATCAGTCCAATAATGCATTTGTCATTTACAAGACAAATTTACATGCAAAGATTTTAAAATGTATATAGCCAAGTAAAACTTGTTGAAAACCAATAAAATTTGGAGTTTTGTTAGTGATTGGGGGCAAACCCCCAAACAGAATGTGCAGCAGCAGTCAAGCCAGGCAGCCAAATGAGAGAGGAAGGGCCCTAGAGTTTACACACACTGATGACAAACACTGTTTTTGTAGTTTAAATAGTTGTTTAATCCAATTAGAGTTTAAACATTGTCAATCAGTCCATATGTCATTCACAAATATATCCATTCAGTAACTTAGTCCATTCACTAGTCAGTTCTATATCCTTATCTGCTTGTAAAGATATCTTCTCCTCTGATACCTTTCCTTTTGAAGACAACGCTGAGTATTCACAGGATATCAGCACATCAATGAAATAGTCCTTTCGTTCAGGTATTCAAACAGTTGTAGCAAACAGTAGCAAACAAACAGTAGCAAGCAGACAAAACAAGCAGAGAGAGGTTACGTTTCTCTTACTGCCTTTTATTGCCGTTTGTAACCGCACCCTTAATTAGTTAATTACAAGCAGTTTGGTGCTTAAAGCTACAAGTTACAAACACCCAAACCTTGGTTTTATATATTTATTCACCCAAACTTAGTTGGTGTATCAATGTTATACCCAACATTCTCCCCTTTTGGGTGATATAAATATACAATACCCTTACAATCTAAAACCATACTTTACACAACTCTCTTGGTGCTTAATGGCACCTTGGGCTTTAGTAAAGTTATCAGCTATATTGTCCTCCGACATGCAGTACTCCAGCTGTATCATTTTACTCTTTACAGATTGTCTAACGTTTAAGTACCTTAAATCTGTATGCTTGCTCCTAGTTTTTACTGCAATATTTGTGGCCATTTGAATTGCTGCCTGATTATCTTCATGTACAATTATAGGATAATTTACAGTTAATCCCATGTCATTCATCATCTGCTTATACATGATTAATTCAGTACATAATAACGACAAACAGGAGAATTCTGCTTCCATAGTGGACAAACTTATATGCTGTTGTCTTATTGACTTCCAACCTATTAATGTCTTACCCAGCAGAATATAAGTCTAAGTGCTACCTTCCTTCCTTCCCAGTGGTGAGAATGCAGCATTTCAGGCTGACTCTGCCCACTGCCAGGAGTTTGATCCTGACCAACTCAAGGTTGACTCATCCTTCCACCCTTCCGAGGTGGGTAAAATGAGGACCCAAATTGTTTGGGGGGATAGGCTGACTTTGTAATCAGCTTAGAGAGAGCTATAAAGCACTGTGAAGTGGTATATCAGTCTAAGTGCTATTGCTATTGCCCTTCCTTCCTTCCTTCCTTCCTTACTTACTTACTTACTTCCTTCCTTTCTTCCTTCCTTCCTTCTCTTCTCTTCTCTTCCTCCCTGTGGTTAGAATGCAGTATTGCAGGCTAATCTTGCCAACTGACAGCAGTTTGATCCTCCTTCCATCCTTCCAAGGTTGGTAAAATGAAGACCCAGATTGTTGGGGGCAACAGGCTGACTCTGTAAACTACTTAGAGAGGGCTTTAAAGCACTGTAAGTCTAAGTGCTATTGCTATTATAAAAGTACCACTCCCCACATTCAATTCTCCATTTGGTGATTAGGTTTAGCCACATGAAATGGGACTTCAGGCTTTGGAAACCAGAGAAAAGTCTCCAATATTTCCCCACCTTGTTGAATGACTTTAGCCTTGCCAGAGCATCTTGGTTAATAGTTATTCTCTGTCTTTCAAAGCTCCCAAGTTTAAGTTGGCTGGGATCCTCCTTGGAGAAAATCAACAAGCACACAAAATCCAAATCTGCTGTTACATCTCCATTGTGGTCCATGTAGAGTTTAAAATTGGAAAGATTCCAAAATTCATTCTTCTCAAGAAAGGAGTGGAACTGGAATGAATTCAATCCCAGATTTTAAAAGCAGAACCCTTCTTTTTTATCTATAAAGCCTGAGTAAAGCCACACCTAGAGTACTGCATCCAGTTTTGATCACCACACTATAAAAAAGATATTGAGATGCTAGAAAGAGTGAGGAGAAGAGCAACCAGGACGATTAGGAGACTGGAGACTAAAACATACAATGAATGGTTGCAGGAACTGGGCCTGGCTAGTCTAGGGAAGAGAAGGACCAGGGGAGACATGACAGCAGCCTTCCAATATTTGAGGGGCTGCCACAGAGAGGTGGAGGGGGTCAGGCTATTCTCCAAAGCACCCAAAGGCCAGACTAGGAATAATGGATGGAAACTGAGAGATTCAACATAGAAATAAGGAGAAATTTTCCAACAGTGAAAACAATCAACCAAGAGAACAGAAGTAGCCTTCAGAAGTTGTGGGAGTTTCATCACTGGAGGCTCTCAAGAAGAAATTGGACTGCCATCTGTCAGAAATGGTGTAGGGTCTCCTGCTTGGGTGGGGCATTGGACTACAACACCCTTCCAACTCTTTAAATCTAATCTAATTAATGGATAATGGCAGGGCCTCATACTCTTCATACTGAACATCTACAAAGAAGTACGGTTCAAATGCATCATCTTTTGGACTTTGTTTCCTCTGAAAATTGAAGGACCAAATACTATGGATATATTTGAAATGTTTGTGATTTTTCAATGAATACGTTCCCAAATTTGTGGTGATCCAGACTTTCCCTTCAATGGGTCCTGGAAAATCTTCAAGTATTAACTCGAAAGGAAGGATTCTGTCTGAAATGGAAATGTATTCTAAGAAGTGAACAAAGACATTGACTTGTCTCCAATTAGAGATGGCCTCTCTGAGGAGTTCTGGATGTCCAGTCATTGAGATTTGTTGTGATATAACAACACAGATTCCATTCCTGACAAGCATCGGAGTCAAAATCTTCATGAAATTCTCTCCCTTCACTGTGTCTGAAGTGAAGAGGCCAATCAAGGTCCATCTGAAATGGAGGAGCAGTTGGACAATTGCTGGGTACTGGAACCCTCCTTTGGGGAGCATCCGGTGGTAAAAAGGGAACTGACTTTTATCACTCAGAGTCTCTGAAGCAGTTAGATAGCTGATCTGAAAAGACAATGAAGAATGCTTATAATTTGGGTTCGGATCAAGTCCAAAACATTAGCTTTTAATAAATCCAACTTCATTCTCTTGGACTTGTTAGAATAGTTTATTGTTGATTAGTCATTAGGTCTCCAAAAATACAGAAAATAAAACACAAAACATTAAGAACACAATATATAAACATAGAATAAAAATATTAACAAAACAAGAATATGAATAAAGAAGTAAAATCAGACTTCTGTATCACCCTTATAATTTAACACAATAAAATCCATATGTACAGATCATTAGGTGAACTGTTTTGTTCCAATAAAGTGCCATATTATATCTAATTTTTAAATTCTGATAGCACAGGAAATAAGTTGTTTTAATATAAGGATCCCAATACGTCATTTTCATAATGTGCAGTCCAAGCTACTGAATGCTTTCTTCCTTACAGAATTGAGATGGAAATGATGAACATGTTATGTCTCTGGAGTTGCAGAAAGACAAGTTCATTGAGACATGGTTAAATTGCCCCTATTTAACCATTATGTCCAGCATGCTCACAATAAAATAAATATTGCCCTAAGATGTATAGACACTTTTGCATTTAAATACCTGCCTTTTTAATTTGAATTTTTGTCTGTTAAAAAAAAAAAACAGAATTTTGGAAGTCTGTCAACTTCTACAGCTTAATTTTATACAAATAATTATATATCCTAATTTTAGACAAAGAACAAATTATATAACTTCCCAATTGAGCCTTGACGCTGAAATCCACCCTCAAGATCCTTCTCAAGTGATGTGTTTTGCTTATTTTATTGATGATACATGTCTTAAGCTTCAAATCACAGCTCCATATAAGAGCTTATGGGTAATCTTGGCATTATATACTTTAATACATGGGTCTAAGGAAGTTGGAGAGCTATGATTTATTTTTTTAATTTAAGTAGTAGGTTCACGTATGTCCTGGCTCAGAGTTCCTTTGATATAGAGTGAGCAAAGATCCAATCTCCAAGAAAACTACCTCTAGATAAGGTGTTATTTACTCTATTGGCTCATCACTGAATAGTCCTCTATGGACATGATGTCATTTTTAAAATTCATAACTTTTGACTTTGATTTATTGAGAATCAGATAATTATTAAGGTAGTTGGAGCCAAGTCTTATTTACATGTCAACCTTAAGCTACAAATATTATCCTTTATTACAGGTATAATAATAATAATAACAACAACAACAACAACAACAATACCATTCACAGGTGATAATATATGTATCTAGTGTCTTTGGCGTGAGGCTCCTTTATTAATCCTGGTAAGTCATTCATGTCTAGACTGACTAATAAGGGTGCAAGTATGCACCCTTCATGAGTTTTGATCCTATTTGCTACAAGAGTCCAACAGAATCCACCCAAGCAATGAGGATAGTGTCATGAGAGGACAGGGCTGCTTTGATGGTTGCCTCCTTCTCAATATGGATCCCAATCACCAGCTATAAGATCTACAATGACTATGGTGAAAAGCAGCTCCTGAATTCCCTCAAGAAGATATAAGTGGATATATTGAGCACAGACCACCTCTAGGCTCAGTTTACCAGATACAGAAACACACACATAAACCTGTGGGACTTTGTAGGTGCCTACTAAAGTTGACATCTGGATGGAGATGTCCCTTCTAGCTGCATCGAGAAGAGTCAAAAGATTGTCCTTCTTCCCACAGCCGTAGTTGGGAACATTGGTTTCTCCAGTGGACAGCATGTCCAGCAAAGCATCTGAAGTGGCAAGTGTGCTCAGAGAGTTGTCATGGATGTTGTAGCCAAGTGTGAGATTGTGCAGGAGTTGTGGATTCTTGTTAGCCACATGAATGGTAAAAATAAATTGGGCAATTCTAAACTTCTCAGAAGATAACCTACCTGAAGGTGCCCACCTGTAGAAAAATAACATTCATATTATCAACCCCACCATCAAAAGCAATAGCAGAATATTGTTTAATGTATTTATTCTTTGTCACACAACCCTATTGAATCTTAAGCCAATACTGATTCAAAGCTAGAGGCAAAAATTAAACCATTCGATGAGCATTTATAAAATTATGGAAATGAGCTTGACATGGGAAACTGCAACCTTTTCAATAGCTACTTTAAACAAAAGTCAGTTTTCAAAAGATGAACTCAGGACTGGATGGGGAGGAAGAAATAATCTGGAGTTCTTTGAGCTGTTTCTCTAACTTAGGATTTCAGTCTCTTCCAGGAAATTACCATCATCCTCAATGACTTACGAGTGAGACTGACTGGAAGGAGCCATGTTGAAAGGAAAGGTTATATTTGAGATTGTTGCCGTGGTGACCACGCTAAGGAGATGGTCTCCTGGCCTGTAATAGCTTGGTGGGTTTTTCCCATCCCGGTGCTCCAAATTCATCAGGCATTTCATCCTCAGCTTTCCAGAGACTGGCTGGAACACCAGCAGCGCCAGAAGCACCAGGAGAAGAATCAGCAGGTCCATAATTCATTAGGCTGAATTTCTAAACAAGGACACCAAGAAGATATAGAAGAATTCAAGGCCTCCCACCAGATGGAAATGCCAGTGGTTCTCCTGATTCAGACAAAGACAATCCAAGCTTAACCTGGAAAGGAGAGAAAATTGATTTAAGAACACAGCCCCTACCTGTCCCAAAACGTGTGCCACCTGAGGCATTTATCCTTTTCTGAAGCAAGATCCCTTCCATGCTGCTCCAGTCTGATGTTTACATCAAGGCAGTCACTAGAAGAGGTCTCAAAGAACAGGATGGTGATAATTACACTGTGAAGCAACTTCTCCTCTGGGGACCCTGAAGGGCTCCATGTGAAGAGGGATGGCTAGAGAAAAGCATCAAAATCACAGCTACACACCTGAGGACATTATTCTGTCATAGTTGTGGTCCTTCCTGTCTGGACATGCCCAGAAAATTATCAAAAATATAAGTACACATTAGGTGAGACCTGGCTCCAAAATAGCAACCTTGGAGTCCTAGTGGATGATCACTTGAATATGAGCCAGCAACATGCACCAGTGGCCAAAAAAGCTAATACAATCCTGGGTTGTATAAACAGAGGCAGAATCAAGGTCACCTGAAGTATTAGGGCTGCTTTATAAAACCCTAGTAAGGCCACATCTGGAATACTGCAGCCAATTTTGGTCACCAAACTACAAAAAAGATGTTGAGACTTTGGAAAAAGTTCAGAGAAGGGCAACTCAGATGATTAAAGGCCTGGAGACTGAACCATACGAAGAAGGGCTGCAGGTTTTGGATCTGGCTAGTCTAAAGAAAAGAAGAATTAGGGATGACAGGATAGCAGTATTCCAGTATTTCAGGGACTGCCTCAAGGAAGAGGGGGTCAACTTATTCTCCAAAGCACCTGAAAGCAGGAGAAGAAACAATGGATGGAAACTCATCATGGGGAGAAGCAACCTGGAACTAAGGAGAAACTTCCTAACAGTGAGGACAACTAACCAGTGGAACTGCTTGCCACCAGAAGTTGTGGGCGCTCCAGCAATGGAGACTGGATAGTCACTTATCTGAAATGGTATAGGTTCTCCTGTTTCAGCAGGGGGCTGGATTAGAAGATCTCAAGGTCCCTTCCAGCTCTATTCTTTAAAGGGTGTCAATACTGGATGAAGGATATTGACTTCTGCTGTCCTTAAACTCGGTCTCTTATCTCCAAAGTTTGCTGGGAAAGGTTATCATAACGATTGATAGCAGTGCCACTCTGGGTTTCATGACCCTTAATTCCAATCCTGTCTGTTTTCTAATGCCAAGGAAGCAATCAGTATCCTTGAACCTTGACTAAGAGTAGGGCCTACTGATGAAAAAGTGATTAAAAAACTATATGGTTATTTACTGGAAATTAAACTAGAGGAAGAACAAGTTAAATGATGATTGCTTGGGGGAAGAATTTTGGATATGGGATTGATTTAGAGAAATGGCAAAAATTGTGGTCTCAAAATTATAAAATGACAATGTCAACAGCATATAAAGAAAATTTGTATAAGATGTTTTACAGGTGGCATTTTCCCCCAACAAGAATAGCAAGAATGTTCAAGAATAAATCTGAAAAGTGTTGGAAATGTCATCAGATACCTGGCTCATATTACCATATGTGGTGGACTTGTGAGGATGCTAGAAAATACTGGACTAAAATTCGCATATGGTTGGAAAAAATGACAAAGAAACATATAGATTTAAAACCAGAGATTTTTTATTGGGAATCTTACCTGATACATACAATAAAAATTTGAAATATTTGATTGTAAATGCATTAACAGCAGCTAGGATTGTATTTGCTAAAAATTGGAAGAGTGAGAAAATACCATCACAGGAAAAAATTATTAAGAAAATATTGGAATGTGCTGAAATGAGTAGATTGACATTTGAAATTAGAGAACAAGATGATAAACAATTTTATGAAGTTTGGGACCTTTTCTATCAATGGTTAGATAATAAAATATAATAATAGAATATTTAGAACCTTAGGAAACAATGAATACATATTTCCTTTTTTTCTATGATATTATCTTTATAAAATTTTATTAAGATAAACTTGCTATGACTTTATGATTCGCTATAAAATAAATTAAGTAAACTATAGTTACCTCGCTAAAGTATGAATTAATAAAATTATAGTCAAATGATTGTTTAATAATGATATCAGGCTATATAATTGTTGATTGATAATATGAGCTATTATGTAATATAACTACAATGGAGACTATGAAATGGATGCACACAAAAAAGTGATAAACCAACCGATACACTGTCTGCAAACTCATGAAGGAAAGGATGATGTTTTTATGTTTTATGTGTTTTTGTTTGTTGTGAAAATTAATAAAACTGTTTTCAAAACAAAAAAAGAGTAGGGCCTGTTCATGGGGGGGGGTATTTGTGTCTATATGTTATGTCTCACCTGTGCCCACGAGGTGAGAGTCCAAGTTTCCAAAGGGATATAAGCAAGCAGACAAGACCAGTAACGACAGGGATAAATTCCTTTGGCTGGAGAAGTCCTTGGCAGTCTCCCACAAGCTGCCTGCCAAGTCCGATAATAAAACAAGAACATAAATCACAGGCAAATGCCACACAGAGAATTTGTCAAAGCTTCTATCCCAAATTAACAAATTGTCCCGAATGAGAATACAGAGCTAACACGCCCACTTTTATTCCCTGAGGGGCATGTCAGTCCCTCATCTCAGTCCCTGATTTGTCCTTTCTTTCTACATTGCTCTCATGCCTATGCCTGCATCTTTGCTTCGCATCAAACCAACATTCTTCAGTTTGATCCTCAGCCAGAGGCTCTGCTACTCTCTCCTGATTATCTGTCAACACCTGAGGCACAACCAGGGAGGAAGGTCCTGGGGAGGAAGACAATTGCAAATCCTCCAGCAAAGCAGGCTCAAAGTTCAGAGCAAAATCCTTCTCTTCCTCATGGCTCAAGTCTGTGTCCTCCAGCAAAGCAGGCTCAAACCTCAAGGCCAAATCCTCCTCTTCCTCATTGCTCAAGTCTGTGTCTTCTAACAGAGCAGACTTAAACCTCTGAGTCACAACACTATCCCTCACTGCAGGGCCCTTCCCCCAAGTCTGATGATCCGGATGCGGTTTCAATGGAAACTGTTTATGGAATCTCCAGATAATGTCCGGGGCATGAACCATGGAAGCATCCACCCAGGAAAGAGCCTCCGGTCTATCCCTTAGCATCTTGATGAAGTATTGAAATCGTCCTTTCAGCCAGCGAGAATCCCGAATGCTGACCACCAGGTCGTCAGCAGCAGGATCATCGCTGGGTACAGATGGAGAAACCGTACCAGCAGGGGAACAGAGGGCACACGATGGAGCATCAGGAATCAGAAGGGAATGGTGGAAGACAGGATGAATGTGCATGGAGCGTGGTAGGGTGAGCCGATAAGCAACGGGATTGATGACCGCCTCGATAGGGAAGGGACCGATGAAGTGATGGTCCAACTTCTTGACCGGACGGTCGACCCGTAGATGCTTCGTGGATAACCACACCCTGTCTCCCACAGCCAACGGAGGCATCGCCCAATGCGAACGATCCGTGAAACTTTTGTAGTCTGCCTTAGCCCGTTCCATATGCTGTGAAACCAATTGGTGAACCGAATGCAGTTCCGACAAAAAGTCCCACGTCTCGGGAACCAGGGAATCCAAGATCGACAAAGGGAAAAACCTCGGATGGAAACCCACGTTCGCGTAAAAAGGTGTCATGTGAGTGGAGGTGTGCTGAGAGTAATTGAAGGCAAATTCCACCAAAGGGAGGTAAGTCACCCAATCGTTCTGTCAGTGGTTAACAAAACATCGTAAATATTGGGCGAGGATGCCAATCACCTTCTCCATCCCACCATCAGTCTCCGGATGGTGCGCTGATGCCAAGCACACCTGCACCTGCAACGCGGTCATCAGGCTCTTCCAAAATTGTGCAGTAAACTGGACACCATGATCCAAAACCACCCTGTCTGGCAGACCATGCAGACGGAACACGTGTTGCAAAAATAACTGGGCAGTAGTATGAGCCGACGGTAACCTCCAACAGGGGATAAAGTGAGCCATTAAAGCTGCATCATTCCATGAAGAGTCCAAACAGAGCAGTCGAAACTCTGAAATGAACTCCTGCAAGGGGCGTTTCCCCTGGCTAAGTTCCTTCAGGGGTCTGGCTGCTGTCTGAGCCCATATGGGGTCCTCATACATAAGTCTCAGGTGATGCCAAAACCCCTGACAGTCCGTTAGCAATGGACTATCCTGCACTAACAAAGGAGTGGCCCACCTGGCAGCCGAGCCCGACAGAAGGCTAATTACAAACCCCACCCAAGCCCGGTCATCAGGAAAATCCTCTGGCCTCAGAGCCATAAACAATTGGCACTGTCCCATGAATGCCAGGAACATTTCAGGTGCCCAGAGAACTTATCCGGCACAGCTACCAGGCATTTCCTATGGGGAGGGGCAGGAAGAGCAGCATGGGCCTGCAGCAGTGTGATTTGATTAACTAGCTGAGTAACTTGCTGCTGCAAAACTTGGTTATCATTTTGAAGTTGATTAATCTGCTGCTGCTGCTGCTGTTGTTGTTGATCCATCTTGGTCAGAAGATGGTTTTTGTAGTGGTTCGGGACAAAAATGTTATGTCTCACCTGTGCCCACAAGGTGAGAGTCCAAGTTTCCAATGGAATATAAGCAAGCAGACAAGACCACTAACGACAGGGTTAAATTCCTTTGGCTGGAGAAGTCCTTGGCAGTCTCCCACAAGCTGCCTGCCAAGTCTGATAATAAAACAAGAACATAAATCACAGGCAAATACCACACACAGAATTTGTCAAAGCTTCTATCCCAAATTAACAAATTGTCCCAAATGAGAATACAGAGCTAACACGCCCACTTTTATTCCCTGAGGGGCATGTCAGTCTCTCATCTCAGTCCCTGATTTGTCCTTTCCTTCTACGTTGCATCTCACACCTATGCCTGCATTTTTGCCTCGCATCAAACCAACATTCCTCAGTTTGATCCTCAGCCAGAGGCTCCGCTACACTCTCCTGATTATCTGCCGACACCTGAGACACAACCAGGGAGGAAAGTCCTGGGGAGGAAGGCAATTCCAAATCCTCCAGCAAAGCAGGCTCAAACCTCAAGGCCAAATCCTCCTCTTCCTCATTGCTCAAGTCTGTGTCTTCTAACAGAGCAGGCTCAAACCTCCGAGTCACAATATATACACAAGCAAATTGAAGGAGCCCCTATGGGATCACCACTGTCACCTGTCATTGCAAACCTGCTCATGGAAGAATTCGAATCCAGAGCCCTAGCCAATGCCACTTGAGATTTGACTTCTAAAAACTCCAAGATGGGATAAGATTGGGAAGAACTCCTACTTGAAACCCAGGATGCCATTAAAGCAGCCAAGAATGATTTCCATGGATCATCCCCATTTAGTTGGATACTCATGCTTCTTTGTTTTTGGAAAAGCTGTATGTCACAAGCCTTCCTTTCATTTTGGGGTCCCAGTTCCAATCTGCAGCATCCATTTATGGATCAGGATTGCACTGGCCTGGCTTCTCCTTGAGCTTATGATCCCTCTGGTAGACCCTGGTAAATTATTTCTTTTGAAGACATTCTAAAGATGAAAACAGAAATGTAGAAATAGAGAAATGAAGCATATTTATTCCTTAGGCCATCTCAAACAGTTCTCTCTTCTCTTCTAGAAGGTGCCCTTTGCCAGGTGTGGCATGAAGAGGTGCCAGGCAGGAGAGAGGAAGAGAGTTCCAGAAGGCAATGAGGTTTGCTGCTACCAATGTGCCCCTTGTCCAGAAGGGACCATTTCTAATCAGACAGGTAGAGCACACTTCAAATATAGACCTCTGAGGATCATATGAGACATTCAGTAGGTCAAAATATTAAGAGATTCAAATGTTGGTCTTCCAGCCATTCAGTGGAAAAACATATTAATTTTAGCATCGTTTTTGGTAGAATTTACATGCTTCGATATATTCATATTTTTCAGCAAATCGTTTTTATTCATGAGTCTAAACTATCATCCCTACAGGCCACTTTTCTCATTCCTAGAAATTTAATATCGGTGAGTTTGAGGGCATAATTCAGGGGTTTCCCTATTACACTCTCTCTGCTCCTAATTTTACATCCCATCAGGAAAACCAGCTCTCTCTTTTTTGGGAAAGAATGGGACGTCAGATTCAAGCTTTAATTTTTATGAAGGATAAAGGGTAGTTCTTGTTTCAGAACTTTCATTCTCCCAGGATATTCAAAGACTTCTTGGAGAAACAGGAGATCCATCTACCCAGGTAACAGATAACAGATAATCAGTTGCAAGGGACCTTGTAGGTCATCTAGTCCAACTCACTACACCATTTCTGACAAATGACAGTCCAGCCTCTTCTTGAACAGCCTCCAGGGATGAAGCTCCCACAATTTCCAAAGGCAACTTCTGTTCCATGAGTTGATTGTTCTCCCTGTCAGAAAGTTTCTCCTTTATTTCCAGGTTGAATCTCTCCTTGATCAGTTTCCACCCATTATTCCTTGACTTGCCTTCAGGTTCTTTGGAAAATAGCTTCGCCCCTTCCTCCTCTCTGTGGCAGCCCCTCAAATATTGGAAGACTGCTTTCCTGTCTCCCCTGGTCCTTCTCTTTCCTTGACTAGCCAGGCCCAGTTCCTGTAACTGTTCTTCATATGTTTGAGCCTCCAGTCCCCTAAAATCATCCTGGTTGCTCTTCTCTGCACTCTTTCTAGAGTCTCAACATCTTTTTCATAATGTGGTGAACAAAAATTGTATGGTATCTCTGGACAGTTGCATAACTGGATAGAAGCATTCCTATCAAACAGATAAAAAATGGTCAAAATTGGGAGCAGCCTATCAAATTTTGTACCTGTCAACAGTGGTGTCCCCAAAGACACTGTTCTAGGACCAACTCTCTTCATACTCTATATAAATGACCTCTGTGATCATATCAAGAGAAACTGCATTCTCTTAAAGCTATTCAACACCACAGACAATACTGCTACCCTTCAAAAAGACCTCAACTATGTATCAGAATGGTCAAACAAATGGCAACTTCAAATCTCAACAAATAAATGCTCCATCATACATATTGGCCAAAAAAATCAGAAAATAAAATACAGGCTGAATAGTCAAGACCCTGTTGATGATCCAAACTCCATCAAGGATCTTGGAGTACTCATCTATAATGATCTAAGTGCTAGAGCCCACTGTAACTACATAGCCAAAAAGGAATTGAGAGTTGTTAACCTAATCTTACGTAGCTTTTTCTCTGGTATTATTACACTACTAACTAGAGCATACAAAACATTTGCTAGACCAATACTCAAATACAGGTCATCAGCCTGGAACCCATATTATATTATGTATCTGATATTAACACAGTTGTGAAAGTCCAGAAATATTTCACAAGAAGAGTTCTCCACTCCTCTACTCGTTGCAGAAAAGCTTATGCCACCAGACTCAAAATTCTAGACCTAGAAAATCTAGAACTACGCCACCTTCGGTCCGATCTAAGTATAGTGTATAAAATTATACATTGCTATGTCCTACCTGTCAATGAATACTTCAGCTTCAACCATAACAACACAAAAGCACACAATAGATACAAACTCAAGGTTAACCGCACCAAACTTGATTGCAGGAAATATATAAATAAAAAATAAAAACTTGATGAAGTACTCTAGATGTGGCCTTACTAAGGCTTTATAGAGTGGTATTAGTACCTCACTTGATTAGCAAGTCTGCTAATCCTTCCCTGCAAAAAAGATTGAATGACTGGATTTGACGCAGAAAGCAAAGATGGTGAGCCAGAGAACAGATCTCTTTTGCTGGTTAATCCAATATGGATGGATGATTGGTCCTTGTTGGTTCACCATAAAATTCACACTGACTCTTGATTTCAGATGCAACTCACTGTAATGCTTGCCCAGAAGGATAAAGATCACTGCATTACCAAGAAGATCCATTTCCTTGCTTATCAAGACATCCTGGGCTACTCATTAATATCTCTCACTCATTTTCTCTCTCTGACCGCATCTTCAGTCCTGGTGGTTTTCCTTAACATTGTGACACACCAATCATCAAGGCCAACAATTGAGATGTCACCTATGTCCTCCTCATCTCCCTCCTGCTCTGCTTCCTCTGCTCCTTCTTCTTCATTGGTTGACCCTGGAAGCTCACCTGTCTCTTCCAACAATCTGCCTTTGCCATTGCCTTTTCTCTTGCAGTGTCCACTGTGTTGGCAAAAACTGTCATGGTGGTTCTGGCCTTCATGGCTACCAAACCTGGGAACAAGACAAAAAAACTCTTAGGAAAACCTCTGACCATCTCCATTATCTCAGTCTGTCCCTAGTCCAAGCAATTATTTGTGCCACCTGGCTGGCAACCTCTCCCCCATTTCCCAACTTGGATTTTCACTCCTTGGTAGGAGAGGCCATCTTGGAATGTAATGAAAACTCAGCTTTAATGTTTAATGCCATCCTTGCCTACCTGGGTATTTTGGCCCTTGTGAGTTTCATGGTGGCCTTTCTGCCTAGGAAATTGCCAGACAACTTTAGTTTGAATCACCTTCCTCCTCACCTATCTGAGCACCAAAGGGAAGTCCATGGTAGCTGTGGAAATCTTCTCCATCTTGGCCTCTGGGACTGGCCTCTTGGCCTGCATCTTTTTCCCCAAGTGCTACATTATCCTATTTAAGCCTAATCTGAATTGTAGAGAGAATATAATGAGGCACAAGAATCTCTGATTATATTATTTATTTATGAAACATGGTTATATTGCCACTCTGGCTGCATTACAACATTAAAAATCACAACATAAAACCCCATTAAAATGCCTCATCACACCCCCAGTTATACAGGGATTGGGAAGTTTTATTTTTATTTTGGATAAATTGATTTTGATTTGGGGGGAGGTATTCTCTTTTTCTACAGAATCCAATCTGTTTTTTATCTTTGTGGTTTCTGTTTTCTATTTCTGTTCTGTCAAAGTCTTTAATTTTCTTTGTTTTTCTGTTTGTTTGCTCATTCTTCACTGTTCTTTTATTCCCAACTATTGGCTCCATCTGAAGGAAAATACTGGAAGGACTCAAAAGTGCTTTTTCAAGAGTTTCAGGTTTTTCTTTGAAGACATTTCACTTCGCATCCAAGAAGCTTCTTCAGCTCTGACTGGATGGTGGGAAATAGAAGGATTTCATTCCCCACCATCCACTTCCGTTCAAATCTTTCCATTCCTCACTATGCAGCCAGAGCTGAAGAAGCTTCTTGGATGAGAAGCAAAATGTCTTCAAAGAAAAACCAAAAAGTCCAATTGCCTTCTGAAAAGCACCTTTGGGACAACCATGATCTGGATGATTGAGAATCCTCATAGACATTTATTGGAAGGACTTTTCCCTCCTGCAGGTTCTGAGGGGAGACAATCGAGATCAAGGGAGGTACTAATACCACTCTATAAAGCCTTAGTAAGACCACACCTAGAGTCCTGCATCCAGGTTTGGTCACCACACTATTAAAAAGTTGTTGAGACTCTTGAAAGAGGGCAGAGAAGAGCAACCAGGATGATCACCAACCAAACAGCAGCCAAGGGTGGCATCTCTCTCTCCCAGTCAACACTGATTGTTATCTGTCCCATAGAGATGAAAAGAAACAGCAGAATGCAGTGCCACCCACTCCCACTCCATGGCCCATTAGAGAAGGATACCATGGTCAATGATATTGAAGACCACTCAGAGGTCAAGTTGAGCCAAGATGGATGCACTATTCTTATCCCTTTCTTTCCAAACCTCAACGAAAATCACAACCAATGCATTTTCTATCCCATACCCAGGCCTGAATCCTGACCAAATGGTGTCTAGACAGATTGCTTCATCCAGGGCTCTTTCAAGGTTCTGGGTGACCACTTTCTCCACAACCTTCTTTTTAAAAAGAGAGATTGGATACTGGATGAAAATTGTTCAATATGGTAGGCCCATCCCCTATCCATCCTAGGGCACGCAGGGAGGAGAGAATAAGGGAGATATGTGAATGGCATGGTCTACGGGGGAGGAAAGGCCCTTGATCCTATTCATGGGCTGCAGCTGTGAGAACAGGTTAAAAGGACGGACATGCGTATGGGCCAGTGCTAGAAACAAAGCATGGAAATATCTCTAGTCTGTTGTTCCTCTCTGAGTTTGGTGTCCTTTCCAGTGTGTGTTCCAATATCTGTGGACGTCTTCAAGCCCTTATCTTGCCAGGTTCCCTTAATTGCTTCAGTGTGGTTTGTGTTGCTTTTACTCTTTATAATTTA
The DNA here is from genome assembly GCF_049901715.1 of Pseudonaja textilis. Lineage (NCBI taxonomy): Eukaryota > Metazoa > Chordata > Lepidosauria > Squamata > Elapidae > Pseudonaja > Pseudonaja textilis. The sequence continues at coordinate 13,385 of NW_028262836.1, read as the reverse complement.
TAGGCATTTTTAGTTTAAACGACATTACCTCATCTTCGTAACTGCTTGTGGGGGAGTTTTTTGTCTCCAGTCAAGAATATTTGGAGCTTTGAAGCAAAGTGAAGGAATAAAAGGGGCCTCACCTGTTTTTGTGACTATGTTTATTTTGTATCCCACCCTGGGTCATCACAGCTACATTACTTGGACATTCACTGTTTTTGGAATTGAACAATACCAGCATACAGGTGATACTTGACCTTGAATTGAGAAGATCTCACTCAGGCACCTTGAAAACAAGGGGTTGAGGTCAGTCTGTCCCCTCAAACCAACCCTGAACCAACAGCTTCAGAGAAAGGAGAGATCATGCCCCTGCACCTCTTTCCTGCATTCTGCTCTCTTTGTCTATCAGGGAGTCAGTGGAATTTTGCACCATTTGGGGGAAAAAAATTACTTAATCAGTCCAATAATGCATTTGTCATTTACAAGACAAATTTACATGCAAAGATTTTAAAATGTATATAGCCAAGTAAAACTTGACAAAAACCAATAAAATTTGAAGTTTAGCATTAAAAAATTAATACACAGATACCACTTCTTAAAAATGGAGTTGAAATAACATTGAGACAAAGGCCCAATCACAACATCAAATTTTGGGCAATGTTTTACACTGTCCTCGCCTACCTCGGATTCCTGGCCCTGGTCAGTTTCTCTGCGGCCTTTCTGGCTAGGAAATTGCCCAACAGCTTTAACGAAGCCAAATTCATTACTTTCAGCATGCTGGTTTTTTGCAGTATTTGGATCACCTTCCTCCCCACCTACCTGAGAACCAAAGGGAAGTCCATGGTGGCCGTGGGGATCTTCTCCATCTTGGCCTCTGGGGCTGGTCTCTTGGCTTGCATCTTTCTCCCCAAATGCTACATTATCGTATTGAAGCTCAGTCTCAATTGCAGAGAGAACATAATGAGACATAAGAATATTTGATATATGTGGGAATGTATGTTTAATGTTGCCATTTTTGTGTTTGATTTTTTTAAATAAATGATGGAATGAGAGAGGTGTTTTTTCATAAAATAAATCAAGTGATGAACTTAATCATAAAGTTTCTATCAATCAGCAACAAACACCCCCTTTTTATATTTCATTAATGCCAATTCTCCACTTGGAAATAAATTTGGAAATAAACAATAATAATGAAAAGATGTTGTTATTGCTTTCTAACATAGCTGTTGCCCTTCTTTATATTAAACTGATTGGCTGTAAAAATGTGTTGTGTTCACTATTGGATTTTGTAAGCTTGTTTGTTTCAAAAGATTACTGAGGGTTTTTCTTTCCTTGCTAACTTTTCATTCAATTCGTTATTAGCTTTTTTTTCTTTCCTAAAATGGTATTGAGTTTGCATGAACCAGATGCTCTCCATTTTGGTCAGGGTTGGTCTCCTGGCTTGTATCCTTTCCCCCAAATCAACATTATCCTACTTAGGCCCACCCTAAATTGTAGAGAGAATATAATGAGGCACAACAATCTCTGACTAATGCAGTGATTGGGAATGTTTATTTTGATTTTGGGCCCTTTTTAAATTTGATTTCCTAAAAATGATGACATGGGAGAGGGATTGTCCATTCAATGATTGGAAATCATGGAAAATATTTTATAACCAGCAACAATCATCTGTAGTTATATTTTTCATTAATGCCCAGGAGGAACCTATGATCAACTTAGAAGTAGCCATTGATATTGTGGTTATTATTTTCTAGAAGGGACTGGGAGGCCACTTAACCCTTGTAACATCAAACATCCACACCTGCCTATCCCAGGTTCTTGGGAAGGAATCAATAGGTAGATAAAAGTATCAAATCCAATCTGAACATCTGGCTGACTGTGTGATGAACCATAATAATAATAATATAGGAATGGATTTCCAGAGGAAAAAATGCAGACTACAGGAACCAGGTGTCAACCCTGAAGCTGACCTGGTCAAAGCCATCTGGAGGCTTCAGTGATACCACACTGAGCGAGGCATTGGGAGGGGGGATTAGAGATAGCTGGGGTTGTGTAGTCAAATGAAAATACTTTCTCTTGGGAACCAAGGACATTCTCACACCTGGCTGGAGAAAGGAGGAATGATGTCACCAGAAAGTGCCTTGATTGGACTATGTGACTGATTGTTTGGGGTTGAGGGAAAAACTTTTATGTAAAACTGCGGGAACCTTCAGAGTTGGTTTTCACTACTCAGTGACCCTGAGGACACAGATAAACCTCCAAGTGCTTCAACAGCCCTCAAAAAGGATGCAAATGACCAGCTGTCTGCAAGTAATAGAAATCCTTCCATTCCCCACTATCCTGTCAGAGCTGAAGAAGCTTCTAAGATGGGAAGTGAAATGTCTTCAAAAGGAAAAATAAGAAAGTCCAGTTACCTCCTGAAAAAAGCACCTTTAGGACAACCATGATCTGGATGATGCTGGAGAATCTAATAATATTAAAAAGAGAAGATCGTAGAAAGTGATGGAATCGAAATGCTTCTAAAAAGCAAACTGAATGGTGGTAACACCATCAAGGATATAAATACCTGGGCCATACCCGTCATCAGATATGCTGCTGGGATCATAAACTGGACACAGGCAGAGCTGGACAGCCTGGATAGGAAAACAAAAAAACTGATGACCATACACTATGCGCTGCACCTGCGTAGTGATGTCGACAGGCTATATTTGCCCAGAAAAGCAGGCGGCAGAGACTTTTGCAAGTAAAGCAGACAGTTGAAGAAGAGGAGCACGCTCTGGCAGATTATGTGAAAGACAGTGTTGAACCAGCATTGATGGAGGTCAACAAGAGGAAGCTGCTCAAACTGCAGCAAACCAAGAATCAATATAGGAAAACAACGATGCAAACTCAGACTGACAGCTGATGTAACAAAGCACTGTCTGGATAGTTCCTTGAAAAGATGCAAGGAAAAGTAGATAAGGAAAAGACCTGGTTATGGCTGACCAACGGAACACTGAAGAAAGAGACAGAAGGCCTGATTCTTGCAGCCCAACAACAAGCCATCAAAATGAATGTAATCAAAGCCAGAATAGAAAAATCTGCTGATGACCCCAAATTCAGACTCTGCAAAGAAGCGGACAAAACCATCCATCACATACTGAGCTGTTGTAAGACAATCCTCAGACTGACTACAAACAACATCACAACACAGTCACTCAGATGGTCCACTGCAATTTGCATCACAACTACCTGTAGCAAAGAATTTGCATCAAAATCTGCCTGTAGTAAAGAACTGGTGGGATCATAAGCCTGAAAAACTGGTTGAAAATGAGCATGCAAAACTACTGTGGGACTTCTGAATACAGACTGATAAAGTTTTGGAACACAACATCCTGGATATCATGATTGTGGAGAAAAAAAAAATGTGGATCATCAACATTGCCATACCTGGTGATAGCAGAATCAATGAGAAATAACTTGAAAAAATCACCAGATATCAGGACTTGAGAATCAAACTGCAGAGACTCTGGCATAAACCATTGCAGGTGGTTCCACTGGTACTGGGCACACTGGGTGCTGATGTGCCTAAAGACCTAGGCAAGCACTTAAAAACAATTGGTGCTAACAAAATCACCATTGGTCAGCTACAGAAGGCCCCTTACTGGGATCTGCTCGCATAATCCATCGATACATCACACAGTCCTAAACACTTGGGAAAGGTTCGACGAGTGATTTGTGATATGAAACCCAGCGTGGTTATCTCATTTGCTGGGTACATTGTCATTTTTGTGAATAATAACAACAGCAATACTACTACTACTACTACTACTACTACTACTACTACTACTGCTACTACTACTACTACTAATAATAATAATAATAATAGCAACAACATACATCAGGCAGTCCTAAACACTTGGGAAGTATTCGACTAGTGATTTGTGACACTAAACCCAGCATGGTTATCTCATTTGCTGTGTATACTGTCATTTTTGTGTATAATAATACTAACATAGAATTAATTAATTAATTAATTAATTAAACAAAAACAAAGTTGGAGACTGCCAGTTTGGCCTAGTGGTTAAGGCACCATGCTACGTGGCAGGAGACCCTGAGTTCATCACGTTTTAGCCATGAAAGACAGTTGGTTGACTTGGGGCCAGTCACTCTCTCTCAATCCAACCAACAATTGAAAATGACATAGAGATAGTAGAACTTTATTATGTGCAACCCCCATCTGTATTTACTCGAACGATTGTATTTTTTGAGTGGAAATGGTGCCTTTTCATATTTTCCAATAGATTCTGCGGGTGGTCCTTGTTCATTGGGGCATTTTAGCTCATTTCATGCAACACCAGTTGTCCAAAACTACATTTATCATAAGCTCAAAGAGGTATACAGAAGCTGGTACCACACAGAGCTCCCTAGCAGCTATTTCGATTATCGGAGCACTCCCAGACTTTGATGCCCCTGCCTGCCTTGATATAAAAAAAACACCTGGCTTTAATAGTTACAAAATATATAAATAAGGCTTGGTAAAGCTCTCCTAAATGAAAAGCAGGAATAAGAACAGCAGTCTTGAAAAACAGGCAGCCCTTTGACTTAATGCTATTCAAAATGGCCCATGGCTGTGAGGAATTGGCTGGTTTGTGTTGCTTCAACCTTATTGACAATTCATTGCAAGTAAAAGCAGTGTGCAAGATGTAAAGGATCGGGCACAAGGAGCTACAGAACGAACCTCAGTCACCTATCAAATTGGCTTTCCTTGTGGGTACCTGGGAAAGGCTGGTTGCAAAATTTGGCTCTACATTGTCTGGCTCTTCTGCATGGCATTAGGTCTTTTCAAACATTGTTTCCAGAAGAGTGAGAGGTTAAATCCTGTCATCAGGTTTGGGAGCCATCTTTTACTTGGAAACTTTGAGGTTGCCATCTTCAGTGCCTGGGAATTTGGGAGGGGGGATTTCATAGTGGGGTAGAAGATTAGACACAACAACCTTCTTTCTCAGAAAGCCAAGGACATGTTGCCCTGCACCTGGAGGGGAATGACTAGGGGGATATTCCCAGTTGGAATGAAGATTTGATTGGCCATGTGATGGACTGATGGACACAAGGGATAGGTCTTTGATTTCTCTTTTGGCAAGGGGAATGACGGAAGCATAGAAGGAAGGTCTGGTTTTGGGACCCTGAACTCCTCACTTCTCAGTACACTTTATCAAAACTGTTACTGCAACACAACTGATTGTGTTTCTTTTTATTCAGGCAATAACTTGAAAGATACTAACAGCAGATGGATGGGAAAGTAACGTGAGGATTGATATTCATGGATATTTGTGCTCGCATCATCTATAGTATTTTTATATGTATGATTTTGCACCATTTTCTAGGTTTGGCCTGTTGGGATATTTTAGAGTCAAAATACTTCTGACTCACATAGCTACATTTCTTCAGGTTGTTAGTTGCTTCTTTGTGTTCAGGTCTGGCCTCAGAATAATAATATAGCACTTGGGGATGAAGACGCAACCAAGCAGACCAGCGCTGGAGGCCAAGATGGAGAAGACCTGCACAGCCACCATGAATTTCCCTTTGGTGCTCAGGTAGGTGGGCACAAAAGTCATCCAGACACTGCAGAAGACCAGCATGCTGAAGGTGATCAGCTTGGCTTCGTTGAAGGCCCCAGGCAGATTCCTGGCCAGGAAAGCCACCAGGAAGCAGGTGGCAGCCAGGAAGCCCATGTAGCTGAGGGTGACGTAGAACATGACAACGGCCCCTTCGTTGCATTGCAGGATGATCTCTCCAGGCTGGGAGTGGAGGTCAGAGTCAGGGAAGGGGGGAGAAACTCCCAGCCATATGGAGCAGATGAGAATTTGGACACCAGAACAAGAAAGGATGATGGCGTTGGCCAAGCTCTTCCCCAACCATCTCTTCGCTCGGTTTCCTGGTTTTGTGGCCAAGAAAGCCAGCACCACCGTGATGGTTTTGGCCAAGAGAGAAGAAACGGCAACTGAGAAGATGATGCTGAAGACTGTTTGTCGGAGAAGGCAGGTGGCTTTCCTTGGTTGACCAATGAAGAGGAAAGAAGACAAGAAACAAAGCAGGAGGGAGACCAGGAGGATGTAAGAGAGGTCCCGGTTGTTGGCTTTGACAAGGGGAGTTTCCCGGTATTTAATGAATACGAGTAAGACAAAGCCTGTGGTTAGGGAAAAGAATAGAACAAATGATACCAGGATGTTGCCCAAATGTTCTTCATAGGACAGGAAGGTTATAAACTTGGGGATACATTGGATTCTGTCCTCATTTGGATATTTATCATCCCGACACTTGGTGCATTTTTCTGTATCTGAGAAAACCAAAAGGCAATATTTAATTAACACATTATCCTTTCACCTTCAAAGAAACACATTCTGGAGACAAGATGGATTTCTTACCATCTTACCATCTCCACAGAAAGATCATAAAAGAAATATCATTTTCTTTAAAAAATAATCTTTCTAATTGTTTATTAAATTGGGGAAAGTCCTAGGACATTAATGATTTCCCGTGTGATATGCAGAATCTTCATAGGAACCTACATTATTAAAGGGAAATAATAAATCAGTTACTCTTTCTGGACACACTTCCTGAGTCCTTCACATGGCATTTCTGTCCATATACTGGACGCAGAAGATGCTAACTTTTGGAAACTAGTTTGCTGGCAGGGAAACCTAGTCCTGCAAATAATCAAGAATGACTAATTATATTTGTCATGAGGTAGACCCGTAATTGTCCACACCACCTCATTGTGGACCAGCAACCCCTTCTCAGTGATCTAATGGTATCGGGTCCCCTGCATTGGTCTATATGATATAGAACAATGACATAGGGTCCCCTGCTTGAGCAAGAGACTGGACTAGAAGACCTCCAAGATCCCTTCCAGCTCTATTCTGATTGATTGATCCTCAAGGAGATCCATGTCCCATGTTTTTCAAAAGGCAGCTAGACTTTCTTGGGTTTTTTTTCCCCCTTGAAGACGTTTCGCTTAGAACCAAAAAAGCTCCTTGGATGAGAAGTGAAACATTTTCAAAGAAAAGAAAATCAGAAAGACCAGTTGCCTTTTGGAAAAAAGCACCTTTGGGGACAACCATGACTTGGATGATTGAGAATCTGCATAGACAATGCATTGCAATAATCTTTCCGGGAGATGGACCTAAGAGAATTCCTCAAGTTTCTTTCTTTTTTTTAATACAATAATTTCATTGTTCTTTTTCACCTTTTCCACATGTTGATCTTAATTTAAATAGTACAGTGTTATCATTATTATACAAACCAATCTCATGTAAATATCTACATTTGTATACCTTTATATACATTAATATACATTTATCTATAATCTTATCTCCTTTATCCTTATTTCTATTGTTCAACCATTTATACCAATTATCCCAAATTTCATAATACCCTGACGCTTCTTTATCTTTTAATTTTAACGTCAATTTATCCATTTCAGCACAATCTATAATTTTTTGAATTACTAATTTCTCTGAGGTTGTGTTATTTTGTTTCCAACATTTAGCATATACTATCCTTGTTGCTGTCAAAATATGTAGTAAAACATATTTAATCTTTTTCCTATATTTCCCTTTAATTATTCCCAACAGAAACAACTCCAGTTTAAATTCTGTTTGATCTTCCACTATTTCTTATATCCAACTCCATATTTTGGTCCAGTATTTTTGGGCTTCCGGGCATGACCATCATATATGATAGAAGGTACCTTAGTTCCATATGCATTTCCGGTATGTCGGATTCATGTTAGGGTACATTTTGGCCAATCTCATTGGTGGCAAATGCCAATGATAAAACATCTTGTACGTACTTTCTTTATAGGCCATTGATCTTGTTAATGTATAATTTTTGTTCCAAATTTTTTCTCAATCTACTAAATCTCTATTCATTCTCTTGGACTTGTTAGAATAGTTTATTGTTGATTAGTCATTAGGTCTCCAAAAATACAGAAAATAAAACACAAAACATTAAGAACACAATATATAAACATAGAATAAAAATATTAACAAAACAAGAATATGAATAAAAAAATAAAATCAGACTTCTGTATCACTCTTATAATTTAACACAATAAAACCCAGATGTACAGATCGTTAGGTGAACTGTTTTGTTCCAATAAAGTGCCATATTATATCTAATTTTTGAATTCTGATAGCACAGGAAATAAGTTGTTTTAATATAAGGATCCCAATACGTCATTTTCATAATGTGCAGTCCAAGCTACTGAATGCTTTCTTTCTTACAGAATTGAGATTGAAATGATGAACATGTTATATCTCTGGAGTTCCCGAAAGACAAGTTCATTGAGACATGGTTAAATTGCCCCTATTTAACCATTATGTCCAGCATGCTCACAATAAAATAAATATTGCCCTAAGATGTATAGGCACTTTTGCATTTAAATACTTGCCTTTTTAATTTGAATTTTTGTCTGTTAAAAAAAAACAGAATTTTGGAAGTCTGTCAACTTCTACAGCTTAATTTTATACAAATAATTATATATCCTAATTTTAGACAAAGAACAAATTATATAACTTCCCAATTGAGCCTTGACGCTGAAATCCACCCGCAAGATCCTTCTCAAGTGATGTGATTGTGCTTATTTTATTGAAGATATATGTCTTAAGCTTCAAATCACAGCTCCATATAAGAGCTTATGGGTAATCTCGGCATTATATACTTTAATACATGGGTCTAAGGAAGTTGGAGAGCTATAGTTTTTTTTTTTTTAAATTTAAGTAGTAGGTCCACTTATGTCCTGGCTCAGAGTTCCTTTGATATAGAGTGAGGAAAGATCCAATCTCCAAGAAAACTACCTCTAGATAAGGTGTTATTTACTCTATTGGCTCATCACTGAATAGTTCTCTATGGACATGATGTCATTTTTAACATTCATAACTTTTGACTTTGATTTATTGAGAATCAGATAATTATTAAGGTAGTTGGAGCCAAGTCTTATTTACAGCATATGGAACTCAACTTGAGCGAGTCCTTGGTGCTCTCTGAGCTTGATTGTTGTCTTGTAGACATTTTATGACCCAAACTAGGTAACATCATCAGGGCTAGCCGTTGTCATCATTATCATCATCACTAGCATTGAAGATGTCAGTGGTGGGATTCAAAATATTTTACTACCGGTTCTATGGGCGTGGCTTGGTGGGTGTGACAGGGGAAAGATACCGTAAAATCTCCAGTCAGAGGTGGGATTTGCCGGTTCTCCAAACTACTCAAAATTTCTGCTACTGGTTCTCCAGAACTGGTCAGAATGATAATATATGTATCTAGTGTCTTTGGCATGAGGCTCCTTTATTAATCCTGCTAAGTCATTCATGTCTAGACTGACTAATAAGGGTGCAAGTATGCAAGAGTCCAACAGAATCCATCCAAGCAATGAGGATAGTGTCATGAGAGGACAGGGCTGCTTTGATGGTTGCCTCCTTCTCAATATGGATCCCAATCACCAGCTATAAGATCTACAATGACTATGGTGAAAAGCAGCTCCTGAATTCCATCAAGAAGATATAAGTGGATATATTGAGCACCGACCACCTCTACGCTCACTTTACCAGATACAGAAACACACACACACAAACCTGTGAGACTTTGTAGGTGCCTACTAAAGTTGACATCTGGATGGAGATGTCCCTTCTAGCTGCATCGAGAAGAGTCAAAAGATTGTCCTTCTTCCCACAGCCAAAGTTGGGAACATTGGTTTCTCCAGTGGACAGCATGTCCAGCAAAGCATCTGAAGTGGCAAGTGTGCTCAGAGAGTTGTCATGGATGTTGTAGCCAAGTGTGAGATTGTGCAGGAGTTGTGGATTCTTGTTAGCCACATGAATGGCAAAAATGAATTGGGCAATTCTAAACTTATCACGAGACAACCTACCTGAAGGTGCCCACCTGTAGAAAAATAACATTCATATTATCAACCCCACCATCAAAAGCAATAGCAGAATATTGTTTAATGTATTTATTCTTTGTCACACAACCCTATTGAATCTTAAGCCAATACTGATTCAAAACTAGAGGCAAAAATTAAACCATTCGATGAGCATTTATAAAATTATGGAAATGAGCTTGCCATGGGAAACTGCAACCTTTTCAATAGCTACTTTAAACAAAAGTCAGTTTTCAAAAGATGAACTCAGGACTGGGTGGGGAGGAAGAAATAATCTGGAGTTCTTTGAGCTGTTTCTCTAACTTAGGATTTCAGTCTCTTCCAGGAAATTACCATCATCCTCAATGACTTACGAGTGAGACTGACTGGAAGGAGCCATGTTGAAAGGAAAGGTTATATTTGAGATTGTTGCCGTGGTGACCACGCTAAGGAGATGGTCTCCTGGCCTGTAATAGCTTGGTGGGTTTTTCCCATCCCGGTGCTCCAAATTCATCAGGCATTTCATCCTCAGCCTTCCAGAGACTGGCTGGAACACCAGCAGTGCCAGAAGCACCAGGAGAAAAATCAGCGGGTCCATAATTCATTAGGCTGAATTTCTAAACAAGGACACCAAGAAGATATAGAAGAATTCAAGGCCTCCCACAAGATGAAAATGCCAGTGGTTCTCCTGATTCAGACAGAGACAAGACAAGCTTTGTCTGGAAAGGAGAGAAAATTCATTTAAGAACACAGCCCCTACCTGTCCCAAAACGTGTGCCACCTGAGGCATTTATCCTTTTCTGAAGCAAGATTGCTTCCATGCTGCTCCAGTCTGATGTTTACATCAAGGCAGTCTCTAGAAGAGGTCTCAAAGAACAGGATGGTGATAATTACAGGATCCTCTGGGGATCCTGAAGGGCTCCATGTGAAGAGGGATGGCTCAAAATCACAGCTACACACCTGAGGACATTATTCTGTCATAGTTGTGGTCCTTCCTGTCTGGACATGCCCAGAAAATTATCAAAAATATAAGTACAGATTAGGTGAGACCTGGCTCCAAAATAGCAACTGTGAGAGGGACCTTGGAGTCCTAGTGGATGATCACTTGAATATGAGCCAGCAACATGCAGCAGTGGCCAAAAAAGCTAATACAATCCTGGGTTGTATAAACAGAGGCAGAATCAAGGTCACCTGAAGTATTAGGGCTGCTTTATAAAACCCTAGTAAGGCCACATCTGGAATACTGCAGCCAATTTTGGTCAGCAAACTACAAAAAAGATGTTGAGACTTTGGAAAAAGTTCAGAGAAGGGCAACTCAGATGATTAAAGGCCTGGAGACTGAACCATACGAAGAAGGGCTGCAGGTTTTGGGTCTGGCTAGTCTAAAGAAAAGAAGAATTAGGGATGACAGGATAGCAGTATTCCAGTATTTCAGGGACTGCCCCAAAGAAGAGGGGGTCAACTTATTCTCCAAAGCACCTGAAAGCAGGAGAAGAAACAATGGATGGAAACTCATCATGGGGAGAAGCAACCTGGAACTAAGGAGAAACTTCCTAACAGTGAGGACAACTAACCAGTGGAACTGCTTGCCACCAGAAGTTGTGGGCATTCCAGCAATGGAGACTGGATAGTCACTTATCTGAAATGGTATAGGTTCTCCTGTTTGAGCAGGGGGCTGGACTAGAAGATCTCAAGGTCCCTTCCAGCTCTATTCTTTAAAGGGTGCCAATACTGGATGAAGGATATTGACTTCTGCTGTCCTTCAACTTGGCCTCTTATCTCCAAAGTTTGCTGGGGAAGGTTATCATAACGATTGATAGTGGTGCCACTCTGGGTTTCATGACCCTTAATTCCAATCCTGTCTGTTTTCTAATGCCAAGGAAGCAATCAGTATCCTTGAACCTTGACTAAGAGTAGGGCCTGTTCATGGTGTGTGTGTGTGTGTGTGTGTGTGTGTGTGTGTGTGTGTGTGTGTATATATATATATATATATATATATACATACACACACACACACACACACACACACATATATATATATATGTTTTCTGAGGTTCTCGCGGGTATTTATATGTGGATCTTTGGTTGTTCGGGTTTTCTCCCGCGTAAGATTCGAAGTATCTAGGCAACGTTTCGATGAAGTCTCATTCATCATCTTCAGGCTTCTGTCTCCGGCAGGGGATTTCGTATACTTCTTGGTTTTCTAATTTGATTTTGTCTTTGGGGTTTCTTAGGATGGTGGATATTTTTCTGTTAGTGCAGAATGCTGTTTTAATGTTGTGTTTTTGGAGGATCTTGCTGATTTTGTCTGTAGTGCCTTTTATATATGGGAGGAGGGCTTTGCCGTTTTCTTGTTCTCTGTCTTGAATTTTGGTTGGGGTTTCTTTTTGGATTAGGTGGGTAATCTTCTTTCTTTGGAATCCATTGGCTGTTAGTACATTGGTGAGAGTGTGTAGTTCAGTTTTTTGGTGTTGTTCATCGGCTAAGCATTTTGTTCTGGAGATGAGTGTCTCGGCTATGGAATTGATCTGTGCTGGGTGGTGGTGTGAGAGTGCATGTAGATAGCGGTTCACAGCTCACCAACTCAAATCCCCCAGCAACTAAGACTAACCTGAGCACAACCAAGCCCCCACCTGAACAGAACACGCCTCCAGCCAATCAGAACACGACCAACCCCCCAACCAATCAGAACACAGCCAAACCCCCTACCAATGAGAACACCCCCCCACCCAATCAGAACACAGCCAAGCCCCCACCCAATCAAGTCACACCCCCACTAGCAGTTAAAAGGAAGAAGCAGCTGCAATCTCACATCACTCTGAGAAGCAGAGAGCTGAAGACAGAAGCCTGAAGATGATGAATGAGACTTCATCGAAACATTGCCTAGATACTTCGAATCTTACGTGGGAGAAAACCCGAACAACCAAAGATCCATATATATATATATATATATATATATATATATATATATATATATATATATATATATATATGCAAATTGAAGGAGCCCCTATGGGATCACCACTGTCACCTGTCATTGCAAACCTATTCATGGAAGAATTCGAATCCAGAGACCTAGCCAATGCCACCCACAAACCCAAACTATGGCTAAGATACATTGATGACACATTTGTTATTTGGCCCCATGGAAAAGAAAACCTAAACAATTTCCTAACACACCTGAAAAGCACACACCCCAAAATCAAACTCACCATGGAAACAGAAACAAACAAACAACTACCATTCTTAGATGTACTAATCTACAAAAAAAAACAGATGGCACACTAGAACACACCATATATCAGAAGAAAACACACACCAACCACTACCTCAACGCCCAATCGCACCACCACCCAGCACAGATAAACTCCGTGGCCGAAACACTGATCACCAGAACCAAACGCCTGGCAGACAAGACACACATAAAGACTGAACTATGCACCCTGACTAAAGTACTGACAGCTAATGGCTTCCACAAAAGCAAAATCACTGGCCTGATCCACAA
>NW_028262835.1:0-56556 GCF_049901715.1 Pseudonaja textilis | reverse complement strand
TTGGAGGAACTAATTACTGCAGGCACTGCAAAAACCTAGCAGGGATGTGGAAGATGGGTACCATAATAGCCAAGGAGCACAGGTCAAGCCTTCCTGGCCTTTTCATCTTGAAAACAGGCTGTTGAATTTCTTCCATATTGTTGAGATTCCCTCTTAGGGTGGCCTAAAGCCGAGGCGTTCCCACCAGGTTTTTATACTTCAGCAGGATAACAGCTTTTTTGCTCTTGAAACGGCTTCAACAAGTGGGCCAGGTTTTGACAAATTGAATTAAGGTTATGGCATTCTAGGGTGCTCCTTTCAGATTTTCCTGATACCGTGTGTAAATCCATAGAAATTTGGATTCGGTCGAGTTTCCCAAGCCAGCCTCTCTCCCAGATTTCTAATTCAGTAACTGTATTTCGTTTACAGGAGATAATTCAGACCCATCAGAAAAGACTCTGAATTCCACAGCGATGGGCCTCTTTGCTGTCCTTGAAACCATCTTCTCAGTCTCTACTCCAGCCAACTAACGGCCAAGGCAAACCAAGGCTGAAAGCTCATCTCTGCGTAATCAAAATAATGGAATTCCGGAACTAGATGCCCACAGAAATGATAAATTTGGGTCAAGAAACTGAACGCTCAAAACCCCTGGCCCCAAGCGAGTGTGCTGGGAGATAGACTATTACTTCAGAACCATCTCTACCGTTCAGTTATTTTAACTGAATAAATGGTGGGATATTCAATCATTAATTGTATAACCTCTGGACTAACAGAGCCCTTGAAAACACGTAAGACAAGCAACTTGCCCTGCTCTCAATGTCAAGCAAGCATAATCTCCACTGCAACTAGAAGGGATCCCAACGTTATCTGAAGGTTTACACAACATGAACCACAGGGAACAATATATAATGGCAAGCAATTGCCCAACTAACTAGATATATTAAGGAGATGACATCTTGGTTTCTTTCTTTTTTTTGTTCTTAATTACAGCTGTGTGCAAAATTCTCAATAAAACAATCATTTCCCAAATCAGGATTACTTTTCCAGGCTAGGGCAACAGTGTTAGTACATCAAACTTAACCGCAAATTTAAGACATCTAATGGACCGTTACAGATTATGCAAAAACTGTAATTCTGGAACTGTATTAATCTTGTGCAGCTGATGGGATCTTTAAGAACTCTAAACAGATTACACAACAATCTGGTCATATGGCTTTTTTTTCCCCCTTGAGAAAGAGTCTTGCCTCCCCACGCATCTCTAGGACACCTTTCATGTGTTGAGATTATCTAAAAGCTTCACTGTTTTTTTTTCTACTGGATTGCCCAGAACTGTACCTATTTAAAATGGATTCAACCAACCCAATACAATAGAGGAATTTTTACTTCTGTGTAACCCTTGAGCTGGCTCAGTTAGGAAGCACGAACTACTTAGTTCTCTTGAAACACCTTCACTGCTAATAAAGTGGTAAAGTAGAAAGCCTACTAAGGTATTTATCCAGATCAATTTGCACCTAGCATAATTATGTCAAAATTACTTGGAGAGGGAAACAACACTAGACTTAATGTTCTCCGCCCCTGCTGGATCTTCCACCCCAAATTCTTAAATACTCCTATTGAAGCAGCCTAAAACTATCTTTGCTAATTTTGCAGCCACATCTTGCTGCTGGCTCATGTTTAGTTTGTAATTAAATATTATTTCATAACATATTCACAAACACAGTTGTCACAGAATTTCTTTCTCCCTCCCAGACATATCTTCCAGTTCCCAACTTTTTGGGAGCACATTACTGAATGAAATGAGAATACACTCCTTTTTAACTTAAAAGACCCCAAAGGACCCATAAAAAGAAGAGGAGTCATAGCATAGTGAATGCTATACTCACTGCATCTGTGTCTACTGTAGTTCTTACCATTTTTTTTAAAGGAAGGGGTAGTTTTGGTCACAGTGAGGGGTTTCACAACCAGGACTGTAATAATTTCTTAAACAGATCTTAGCATTCAATATTAAGATGATAATCCAATGATAGAGAAGAGATCCTTACCCAGGGAAGCCACATCTTCACCATTTTCCTCCATGATCTCACTTGCTGCTAAGGCCTCCAGATGAATTCAGCCCCTGCAAAACAGAAAGCCAGTTACCCCCAATGCCCTAGCCACTAATGCAGCCATGAAACCTAGCAAAAAAATGAATCAAGCTTCAACATGAAGAGGAACTCACACCCTTTGATTCAAATGCAAAAGCAGACAACACCGTGCTACGTGAATGACGCCTCAAAAACCACACAGCTCACTTGGGGATACGCCCCATGAGCATAGGGCATGACGGGGCTGCAACCGACACTGTGTCATGATTGTCAGCAGAGGCGCTGCCTGTTAACGCTGTACCCACAAACTAATTAAACACCAATGACTGCTGAACTGGTGCCCCAAATGGCATTTACAAAAACCTGGGCTCTTTCTGTGGCTAGCAACACATGTGAAAATGTTGATTACTAAATCCTTATACGCACCCAAACCTTACTTAACATGCAGATGATCACTGGAACGATAGAACAGTTACAAAACAAAATGTAAGCTGTTCAAGGGAAACATTGAAAGGACTGGAAGCTAAAACGTAAGAAGAACAATTACAGGAACTGGGTATGTCTAGTCTAATTAAAAAAAAAGGACTAGGGGAGACATGATAGCAGTCTTCCAGTATCTCAGGGGCTGCCACAAAGAAGAGGGAGTCAAGCTCTTCTCCAAAGCACCTGAAGGCAGGACAAGAAGGAATGGATGGAAACTAATGGATGGAGAGAAGCAACCTAGAACTTAAGGAGAAATTATCTGACAGTTACATTTAACCGTTAGAACAAGTGGAATGGCTTGCCCTTGGAAGTTGAGAGTGCTCCAACACGGGATGTTTTTAAGAAGGGATAGAACAACCATTTGTCTGAAATGGTGTAGGATTTCCTGATTGAGCAAGGGGCTGGCCTAGAAGACCTCCAAAGTTCCTTCCACCTGCTATTTCTGAGAGGCCCTACAATGAAGTAATTAAAACATGTCAACAACGACCAATTCCTGTAATTCTCCTAAGCAGATGGCAGCATCAAGCTCTTCGAATTTCTCAAAAGGTTAACGCGGGTCAGACCTTCCTAGACTTGGATGGGAGAAAATACAGGACCAGATGCTATACTGAGAAATAGAAGGGAAAAAAAAATCCAGGCAAAAGGCAATGGCAACCTATTTCCTCTGTGTTGCTAACAAAACTAAATAAACATATGGATGTAGTTACCAAGATGTGAGCCAAATATAGGGAGTTTTTCATCTCTCAATTTAGTACAACATGAAAAGAGCCAAAATAAAGCTGGCTCGCCTATTCCAGTTAGACAAAAGGTGTCTTTGGTAATTACAGTATAATTGCATGGATTTAGGCACAAAAGTATCTTACATTTGCAATATGCACTATAGAAAAATGACCATTCATTAGCCAATAATGCCGAACACTGCCTCTTATTTCCTATGTGAAATCCTGCCATTCAGACTGCGAATATCTAAATTTACTGCTTATTGTTCCTCAATTCTTCTTATTCCTGTTTTGAATTCATATAACATTCAGCCAAAACTATATCTACTTCTCATTCTTGCTCATCTCTACTAGATTTTTATTCTCTGTGTTTCCATTATGTGGAATTCTAAACTTAAACTTCTATTGTAGGAAGGAGTTCGGGGATAATCCGAACTTGGATCAAATATACACTTTTGGACGCAACTCACCCTGCAAGATGCTTCTATTATTGCTGTGTAAATGAGTGCTGATAATATCGCCTTTCTTTTTTGTACTTTCTGCATTGCTTGGTTGGCTCTCAGCAGATTACTCACCACTCCTCTCTCTAGTTCTGCTTTGATCAAGCACCCCAGGCCAGCTTGCCCCCAGCTTGGCTCCCTTCTGGGACTCACCTCGCCCAGCTAACCCAGGCCCCAAACAGCGCAATGGCCTGCGCAATCAGGGGCATTGCCCTCCGGCCCATCAATAGGGGAGGCAGACGGCTGCGGGAAAGCCGTCCTTTCCAGATGTCAACCTGCCCGTCCGCGTTATCACCGGGGGTGGGAGAAGCTTTTTTTTGCCCCCGTGACCCGTTTCGTTTGCTGGACCCCCAACGAGGGAAGCGAACGGTTCTCAACATTGCCGCTTGTTGGACCGCGATGCCAAGGCGGGTAGGATGACTCATCGCCCGCAACCCCGGCGGCCCCCCCCCCCTCTCTCTCTCTCTCCCCCGCCACCGGGGAAGGAGAGACGGCGGGGAAAACCTCCCCGAAGCCGGAAGCGAGGGTGGCGGCACCGAAGTGGCCAGCCCACCCGGGGGAGAGGAAGCCGAGGCCCACCCAAGCCTCCCCTTCTCCCGCCGGGGAGGACCACCCCCAGCCCCCAATTCCCAGCCCCGGCCGGCTCTCCTGGGCAAAGCAACCCTCCCCGCCTTGGGGGTCGCCAGACGGGCAGGGGGGTCTAGAGAGAAGGCCGGGGGAACCCCATCTCCTCTGATCCTCCAGGCCGCTCTGCCCGCTCCAGCCCCGCCGGGGCCTCCGAGCCCGAGTCCCCTCTTAACTCTGCCGCCTCGACTGCCGCTCCGCGCCCTGACCTCCCACCCCGCTGTCCTGCGGTTTCGAGGTGGGGGGGGTTGGGGAACGACGGGCGGCGGGTCTAGGATCCCCACGGAAGACCAACCGTCGTTCGCTATCTCCTCCGCCTAATCCGGGGTGGAAGGCTGGCCAATCGGAGCGGGATCCTGCCCCGGGCAGTCGCCTCGTCGGGCGGCCGCAAGGAGAAGTGGCGCCGAGGCCTGACGGGCGGCGAGCAACCCCAATATGGTGGCCGACCAGCTGCAGAGACCGGATGTAGTCGGGGATGGAAGCCTCGGAACAAAGGAAGCGAGAGGAGGCGAGAGAGCGGAGGGGGTGGGGGGGAAACCGCTGCTTTCCTAGGTGCAGAGACCCCTAGCGGTCGTGGCCGGGAAGACACTCCGTTGCTCGAACATTGGGGACTCAGGGGGAGAAGAAGGCCGATTACTTAAAGAAGGCTCGCGGATAATCTCTTGCCTGGGCTTGGAAGCTAAGCAGGTGCCGACTTGGGGAATATTAAACTTTGAGAGGTCATCACAAAATCCCAGGATTAGAATGCTGACCAGGGTTCCTCAGACTTGGCAGCTTTTTAAGATGTGCGGATTTCAACTCTCAGAATTCCCTACCCAAAGAGGTCAATCGTTTGAAACAATGTTCATTGATTCTTTTTTTTTTTCGTTTGGTGTGCTGCCAGACCGAAAAGATTCCTAGCAGCTCACAGGCACAAAAGTATTTTTTTAAAATGTATTTAAAAAACAAGTTACAATGAACGTAGCTGCATTTTAAGGATGAAAGTGCACACACTAGCATAAGATAACGTCCCCTTTCCGAGGTCCAGCGGAATAATTCTGTTTTGATTGACCCTTTGAATGAATTGTTGCTGGCCTGATCTCTAGGGAAGATGTGTTGTGAGGTACTCAAATGGGCTGTCCTGGGGTCCCTCAGATCTCACCTCATGTGGCCTGTCACTTTCTTATATGGGATGGATTGGTTTCACCTCCATCCTGAGAAGATTCTGCAGAAAAAAAAAAATTATGAACATTTTCTGAGATTGACTCCCAAGATTGTTACAGCTGGACAGTAGAGAGATAATAAAATGAAACTGCTCACCCTGAAAAAACAAAAACCAAATACTTAAACACAGATTCTATACACCCCCATATTTCTTTTTCTACAATTCTGAGTGAGGCACCCTCCATTTCAGTGTTCATGGACTGAAATAGTGCCCATCAGCAACTATTTGGAAGACGGAGACCTTATTCCCTATCCAGTCACTTTCCATAGATTTTAGCTTTTTTAAATAAACAACATTTTCTATATAAAGGAGGGAGGGAGGGGGAGAGAGGGGGGGAGGGAGGGAGAGATGGACCCCCTCTATGAGGGAGATGGGTGGTTAAGATGTTTGATATATAAATAATTAAAAAATAAAATAAAATTCATTGCTTCTGGGGTTTCTGACATTTGTATGTGTCAAAAAGCCACTCTTAATTCTCAGGGATGTAGTTTATAAGTTTGAAGCCTACAAGTTGTAATGCAAGTTACATTCAGAAATGCAAGACACCACAAATCTGAATTTTACTCAGTCATTCAGAATTCCTTCACTCCCATTGACAAAACTGTTGACTGCACAAGTTTAGGTGATCCCATTTTTGGCCTGTTCCCTTCCCTATCTGCTATTTCCATGTGAAATTACCACCCTGCTCTGTTTATTAAACAATTTAATGTGTTTCATCTTGAAGGCTGGACTGACGTTCAAGCGAGAAATGAAGACAAAGCCACAACTCAAAAAACCTTGGGAAATGTTGTGAATGTAGCCATCTCAGAGTTACTCAACAAACGATCGCTTCAGGTCAATACATAACTGTTGATCACAGATAACAAGGAACACTGTCTACTACCTTGGGTGAAATCAAAGTGTCAGCATTCTTCAAACCACCCACTAAGCCTCTAATCCAATTAGGAAATAAAATAAAATAAAATAAAAGAGGGAGGATTCTTTTTGACAAATCCGTGGAGATTTCTAGTAACCAGTGTGGTTGAGGTTGTTTTTAATTCTGTCAGACAAGCGGCTTTCTTGTCAATCTTTTTAATGCCTCTAATGCTTCTTCCTCCTCCCTCTCCTTACTCCTGTATTAATCATAGACTCATCAAGTTAGAAGGGGTCTCAGAGGTCATCTTACCCAACCTTCCATTCAGTGCAACACTTGGTAATGCAATTTTGACTTCTTCGGTTTGAAGATCTGCAGTGAAGGAGAACATACCACTTCATGAGTCGATCTGATCCACTGATTAATACCTCTTTCCATCAGAAGATTCCTCCTAATATATAACTTGAATATACTTTCCTCAAGTTTCAACTCACCTGTCAACCTGCAAAACGACTTCAGCTGAAGCCATACTTATTTCTGCTTCGTTTCTTGGTTGTCATTCAAGGGGGAGAAAGGGACAGCATGGAGGGGGGAACTTGGGAATGTGGTGCTTCAGCCAGCTAGCCATAGCATCTACCAGCCAGTGTGAAAACCAAGGTCATGTCAATGGACAACTGTTGAACTGTTGAATCTGGATTGATTGGCCCATGTGACTTGAGAGACAAAGGAAGGTGGGGATGTCTTATTCTTTGAACTATCCCTAAGCGCGGGAATAATTTAGAGCTGGCTTTGCCTTTCTAAGTGCCAATATGCTGTACTCAATAAAGGATCTCTTGAACCTGAACAAAATGTCAGAGTCTTGGTTACCCTGAGTTCATTACTCAGAATGGACATCACTAGTTGTAGTTCTGCCCTCTGGTCAACAAAGATCAAGTCTGTTCCCTCCCCTAGGGGGCACAATGGCCCAACAGTTAAAGACCTTGATCTTGACACTGGAGCTCTGGTTCAACACTCCAATGTCCCAACTTCTGCCAACCTAGCAGTCTGAAATCAAGCAAATGGGAATTGATAAATAAGTACCTCTTCAGTGGTGGGAAGATAAAGAGTTTTCCGTGGGTCTCAGCATATAGCCATGCTGGTCACATGACCACAGAAATGTCTTCGGACAACAGTGTCTCCCTCAGCTAAGAAATGGAGGTGAGCAATTGCCCCTTAGACATGACTGAACAGGGGAAAATGGTGAACATCATCAGGCCCAGGACAGATCAACTCTGTATCTATCACCAGCTTGATATGGATCAGTTTGTATGTATTTTCTGAGTACAGTCTTTCAGTCAGTCTTAGTTGCCACCTATAGCCTGTATGGATATAATGAAAGATTTTGTTGAAGGCTTTGTTGAAGTCAAGGGACACTATGTTCTGTACGATTAAGGTGGTAACTCTCCAGGAGATAAGGTATGCCTGGCCTAACTTGTTGTGACAAACCCATGCTGGCTCTTGTTAACTTTTGCATTCCTAGCTAGGTACACAAACACGCTGTTTAATCATCCGTTCAGGGGCTTTGCCGGAGTGCAATGTCAACTGAGAAATCTGTAGTTCCCTAGATCATTCTCCTTCCATTTTTGAAGACAAAAACATTTGCTGTCCTCCAGCCTTCTGGGAACTCACCAATTCTCTCTCTTATTATTATTTACAGTTTAAGACAACACAAATATAGCTGCTTGATTGCAGCAGATGTTGTGCGTGAAGGTCACTAGACTCCTATGTGAGATTATGTTGTAAAACTTGCTGGAACCTAAGCCTTGAAGGGAGATTGGAAGGTGAAGAGGGTTAAAACTCTGTGTAGGTGTATTATCTTTTTTTTTTGCAAGAATATGTCCAGGCATTATCAGCCATTTTAATAGCAAATGTTTTGGAGACAGCCTGTCTACTTGATTGTTAACATCCTATGCCATATCTCCTTTTATCTCTGCTAGAGGAATGGAGTGGTGGGAGAAGCAAGCAAAATCCATTCAACAAACTTAACTCTTTAGAAGATAGAAATGAAGCTAAGGACGTTCAAAGAAAGATGAAAATCCAAGAAAACACTGAACCTTAAAAAGAAAGAAGCCTTTGGAGTTGTTTGGGTATTCAAACATCTTGTCACTTGGATACCTTCACTGGATAAAAGACATTTTTAAAACAGGTTTGCTAATATTAATGCAATACAGAAGTCCAGATTTCAACATGCTGGGGACTGCCTGAGACAGTCTGAGGTAGATTAAATACAAATATTACAAGATCCAATCTGGTTCCATCACCGGGACCAGAAGTTTACTTTTCCACAAATATCATATTTAATATTTGCCTTTATAAAGCCCTTCAGTCAAGGATTACTTCAGACAAGGCTTTAAGGACGCATTCCAGTGTTGCTATAACTACAGCCATCATATCTTCTTGGGGAAAAAAAATAAAGGCCAAACCTGAAAAAGGGACCAATCTGAGATAGCTTCGTTAGGATAAAAAAAAAATTTGCTTTACAAAATAAAATTCGAGGGCAAACCCTAGAAACGAAATAATGGAATTCAATAAATGCAAATGACAGTTTTTTGAAATAAAGGGCTAGAATATAGAGTTACTGTAGATGTTGCTACCCCCATAAGGGAAAGACTCAGGAAAACAACACCCTTTTGTCTGTAAGGTCGAATCCGCTCCCCATTGTGAAGGCAGAACACCTGAGCGAGTCAAGTTCGGGGCAGGGAGGCAGCCGGCCAGCAGAGGGCGCCGTGCTCTCACGGCCAACGAAAGGAGACACCGCCTCCACCGCTCCGTCTGTCAATTACCGACCATTTTAGACGCAGCGCCGCCTGGTTGTCCCGGGCTGGAGGCGCTTCGGCTTTCCCGTCTGGATCGTTAATTGCTGCTGCAAAAAGGAGGAGAGGCGAAGGTACCGGGTTTAGTCAGGGAACTCGATGGGAAACTAGATTTGCCGGCTGGTTAAGGGCTCCTTATAGTCGCGAGCCGGGTTGATCGTGATCGCAGAAGCCAGGCTAGTCGGTGTGTGTGTAATGTAGTGGGAGGTCGGTGGAGGCAAAGGGGGGCGGGGATCCAAGCTATGGTTGCTTATTTTGTGCATTGATCGTGCATTAAACCTGGACTTTCCTCCAGGAGATGCACAAGATGCTTCTTCTCTTTCGCCTTTTGCACACAACAGCCCGGTGAGGTAGATCGGTTGGTAAAAAAAAGAGGGTATCACTGCACAAAGTGGACTTGAACCCTGGGTCTGATCCACCACTTTAATTGCTCCGCACTCCCTGGCTGCGCTGTGCTTAGGTTGCTTGCTGGCTGCCTTGGGGAGCAGCAGGACAGCTTTGTGCATTTCTCCATTCTTTGCCCCTCTTGTGTGGTTGCTTGTGCTTAAACCATTAATTAGCTGCCCAGAGTCGCTGGGAGGTGTGTGTGTGTTTATTTAATGTATTCCAAAAGACCAAGATCCTTTTAACAAGCATTAACAGCCAAGCCAAGTTTCCCCCATCTTATTATCTTCTAATCTAGAGTATTAGCCATTCTTTCTTGGGTTGTGTGTCATCTACAGATTTTTATAGAAATTCTCAATTATCTGGGTGATGGTTGTCCCAAAGATGCTTTTTCCAAAAGGCAAGGGTTCCCCCCGCCCCACTTTGAAAACATTTCCCTTCTGAATCTGAAGGATTTGAAAGAATTGAACTGAAGAAGCTTTTAAGATGAGAAATGCAATGTTTTCAAAGGAAAAAGAAACCCTAAAAAAGTCCAGTTGCTTTTGGGAAAAAGTACTTTTGGGTCATCTGCATATGTAATCCTCATCCCCTGAACCCATTCATCCAGGTTATTAATAAAAAGGTTGAACGGCCCAGGGCACACAAGCCCTCTGGCAGTCCGCTTGATATCACTTTCCATTGGAGGTACTGTCCAGATGCAAACATTCAGCAAATGAAGTCCTCTATCTATCATCTATCTACCTCGCTCATATTTGACTCCTTTATTAATGAGAATATAATGATGTTATTTATAAAAAATAAAGGTGGGATAACAAATAAATAATAGCTCTGTCAGAAAAAAAAAGAAAAGATTAGTTTGACAAACCAAGCTGGCTCTAATTAATTATTGCATTCCTTTCCAAGTACTCAGAGGCCTTGTTTAATCGTCTGCTTCAAAACTTTGCCCAATATAGACATCAAGCTTTACAGATCTGTAATTTCCCAGATTCTCTTCTCCCCCACCCACCTTTTTTTTTTTTTTGAGGACAGCAACATTGGCTACTTTCCAGTTTCCTGGAATACCAGTTTTACAGAAGGTCACAAGAGCCACAGTTAGCAGTTCTGCTTAATTTCTGTATTCTAGGGAGTAATTCACCTGATTCTGGAAAGCTGAAATTTGTTAAATTAGCTCAGTGTTCTTTTGTGTACCTTGAATTGCAACTCCCTCTTTCCATTTGTGGTACAATAACAGTAGCCAGTGAGGCCTTTGTTTTCCTTCTGAGAGATGCGAAATGTAAAAGATGAGGTAACAGATCCTACCTTCTTACTGTTATCAGTTTACTCCTTTCTCCTGGCAACAGGCTGACAGCCTCTTGGCTTTTTCCCCAAATTTCAGCACATTCTGAATTTAGCTGTATTGAAGTATTTCCAGTAATATTTGTTGACTGGCTTGTATCCTTTAGTTTTATGTCCTTCTTTCCATTTCCTATAAATGTGCCTTGAAAAAAATGCCCACACAGATCTCTTTAGATATCTCTCATTTTTTCCCTTCTACCATAGTAGCGTGCTAAATTCTGGTCCCATTTGTGGTTAAGTCGAAGATTATTTGTACTTCGTGCTCCCAGTTCCTGACTGGGTCTGTGTAGCTCCTGGAGATGTGTTTAGGGTCTCTTTTATCAGAATTGCTGATCCCCATATGAATTATTGGGTAGAGGTAATTATTGATGGGATTGAAGAGGTTTGGCACCTCTCTGTCACATCTTGCTCCCTCTCATCAGAGAACTAGCTACCACCAGAATACTTTTTTTTTCCATGCAGGATTTTTCAATTTACTGGGGCCCAAGCACCTTCTGCCCTATTGGGATTGATAAGACTTGCTTATGGACTGTAAATTAGCTTCTTGAGTAGTGTTTCTCAACCTTGGGGTTGAGAACGGGAGCTGAAGTCCAGACAGCTTCAAGCCACCAAGGTTGAAAAACACTGTAATCTAGAGCAAGCATCCGATACCAATTGCTGAGATTTATTGGACATAAATACTGTAATTTTGTTTTGCTTCTTTGAAGAAAAACCAATAAACCAACTGTTCTTATTTGTAAATAAATCTTAAACCCATTGACTTATATAGTATACACATGTGCAATTCTGGATTCCTTGGGGGAATTTTCTCTTGTTTAAAAATCCTCCTTAGGCATCTGGGTTTGATTGTTGGAATTGTAGTATTACTATAGGACTAATGGAATTCATCAGCGGTGATATAATAAATTGTTTCTTCTCTAATTTCTGGGCAGATAAAAAGTTTCAGTCTCTGCTTCCCTGGAATACTTCCTGTTCTTTTGCCTAGCAAGATGGAACTTCCTCAGGTAGGTCGTTTTCAATAGGTCTTTATTTGGCTTTGTTTTGGAGAACAAAAATGCCTAAGACGCGAACACAGTGGCTGCCCTCCTTTTATGCTTTCTGCCTATGTGAGCAAAACTAGGCTCCATGGGCAATGTTCTTTGGGCTAAGAAAATTGATATGTGTAAACTAGCCCCGGGTATTAAGTCTCATGACCCTTCCAACAAAAAGAGTGTATTTTCCATACACTGTGAGAATCTATAGAAAATAATGTATTGCCTTATTGCTTTAATAGAACAATAAATCCAGGGGTTCAAATATGACAATATGGAGTCTATGTTATTTTTTATTCAGCTACATGTACCCTGAAGATGTATTCCAGTAAAGTTTAACAGTGGGAATAATGCCAAAAGGTAATAGATTTAACATTCACTAAAGGCTAGACAGTCATCCATTGGAGATGATTTTAACACGATTCCTGTACTTGAAAAGGATTGCCTATGTTATTGTTACAAAAAGGTGAAACAGCTCAATTATTACAGCAAAGATTACGGCCAGAGACTGACGGTGGAACATACCAGAAACTGCTCCTGTGGAAGTTCCAATTCAAGCTAAATTGGAAGAACAAAACCAACTAGTTTTCAGATACGATCTAGAGCGCTAGAAAATGATCCATCATTTTCAAGAAGAGCATCAGGAATTTCTTTGAAGTCCTGAATCTTCTTGGTCGGGAACAGGAAGAACTATGGAATGAAATCAAATCAATTGTTAAAGGTTGAAGGTGAAAAGAGGGAGTCAAAGAAAAGAAAAAAGAAAAAAAGGCAAACTGAATGTCAGACATGGTAGTGAAAATTGCTAAGAAGAGAAGGAAAACCAAAGCAAAGAAAGAACAATGATCTCAGGAAGAAACTTAAAACATTTCAGAGACTGTTAGACGAGGTTTATTACAACAGCGGCCCGCAACCTTTGCGGATTGGCAGACCCGGTTGGAGGGGAGAGAGGAATGGTGCCACATGAGTGGTGGGCTGGCACACACGCACGCACGCACGCAGCTCCACTCAAGTAAGAGGTAAGTTTTTAGGGCGCCACTCATGGGAGTGGAGCTGTGCACGCACATTGGCCTGCCTCTCACGCGGCCTGGTTCCAAATAGGTTACAGCCTGGTAGTGGACCATGGCCCAGGGGTTGGGCACTCCTGCATTACAACATCACAGATGGAAACATACATGGGCGAAGACAAGGAGAACCTTGCAGAAGATCTCTGAACTTAGAAGATTCCGTCCTTAAATTGGCGTGCTAAGGACTCTTCATAAACAGATAATACTTGGTTGACAGAAGGTCAGACAAAGGAGTTTATTGAAATTCTGTGTACAGCAGTTGGAGTGTCAACATTCAAGATATTCCCTGTTTTCCAGATCTCTAGTACAAAAAGACAAGGTTAAATCAACACTGCAGTCATTACCAAGTTGGAAGGCTAGAAAAATATGGCAAGTTTTCAAAGACAGGTCAAGATTCTTAACCAAACTGTGCCAGCATATCTGGACACAGTGGCCAAAGTCATGAAAGAAGTCAACACAAAAGAAAAGAGACTTAATATAGTATGTAAACTACAGACAGTCCTTGACTTATAACCATTCATTCAGCAACTGGTCAAAGTTACAATGGCACTGAAAATTGCTTTTCACACACTTACAACTGTTGCGAGGATCCCCACGCTCATGTGATCAAAATTTGGATGCTGGGCAACTGGTATGTATTTGTCATGGTTGTAGTATCCTAGAACAGTGTGATCCTCTTTTGCAAACTTCTGACAAGCAAGGTCAATGGGGAAGCCAGACTCACTTAACAACCGTGTAACAACTGCAGCAATTCACTTAATAGCTGTGGCCAGGAAGGTCATAAAATGGGCAGAACTCAATTTCTCTTGCCTAGCATGAGAAATTTTGAGTTCAATTGTTTACGTAAGTCAAATACTATCTATATCAGAGGTCTTCAAACTTGGCAACCTTAAGACTTGTGGGCTTCAACTGTTGAAGTTGAAGTCCACAAGTCTTAAAATTGCCAAGTTTGGAGACCCCTGACCTATATTACACAATACACTTAATTTCACATTCCAGCAAATTAATAGAAATATCAGTGAATAAGTTTATGACTGCCGTGTTCTCTTCATGTCAATGACCCATTTTTACAACCATCACAACTGATGACCTTGATGTATAGACTCCATTGTGGTTATCAGTCAAGGACTCCCAGGGCAATTATGTGATTATATGATATATATTTTTTTGTTATTCGCTTGCTTCTACAGTTCTTAATTCTTAGTTCGTTCAGTTGCAAAGTATACACTTAGTCCGTTCAGTTGCAAAGTATACACAGCAAGACAAACAACTGTTTGGCCTGAACTATATCTAAGCCCTAGTGCTTAACAGTTGGTTTCATAATTTTGAAAACTTCAGCAGTGAGCTGTGATTATGTTAAGGGTAGGAATAGTAGCTCTTTTGTTGTGAAATAAAGATGTCATTTCTTTGTGGTGTAGGTGGCATTTGAAGAGGTTGCTGTGTATTTCACAGATCAGGAGTGGGCCTTGCTAAATGTTGGTGACAAAGTCCTCTACAAGGATGTCATGCAGGAGAATTTTGAACACGTGATGTCATTGGGTGAGCATGAGAATTCTTGTTGTTTGCTGCACCAGGGATTCTAGATCAGGGCAGGGCCGGGCTTCAAAAATTTTAGCAAAGGGTTCTCTGCCTGGTTGCTGAGTGGGCGTGGCCATGGTGGGTGTGGCCTAGTTGGCCTCCTGCACCACAGTAGGGAAGGGGACTTTTTGCCCTCCCTGGGCTCTGAAGGCTTTCCTTGAGCCTCTGGGAGGGTGAAAACAGCCTCCCAGCCTCTGGAGGCTCTCTGGAAGCTGGAAACGGGCCCATTTCCAGCCTTCCTGAACTTCCGGGAGGCCTGTTTTTTGCCCTCCTTGAGCCTCCATGCATGCCCTGCACTTACCTGCATCCAAAACAGGCCGCGTGGGGAACTCCTGGGAGGGGAGGTGTGGGGTGGGCAGAGCCAGCCAGGAGTGGGATTTGGGGGTTGTTCGAACTGTGCAGAATCTTAGCTAGGGGCTCTCCCAAACGCCTGCAAACCCCCAGCAGCCCCACCCCGGGTCAGGGTTGTCAAACTCGATTTCATTGAGGGCCACATCAGAGTTGTGTTTGATCTGGGGGGGGGGGGCAGAGTGGGTGTGGCCAAGGTGGGTGTGGCCAAGGTGGGTGTGGCCTGTTCGATGTCACTCGTCGAGATTCCGTTTTCAACCATGACTGCTTCCTGCACTCCTCTGCCAGCAAAAATGGAGGGCGCAGTCTCTCCGGGCCTCTGTTTTTGCTGGCAGAGGGTTGCAGGAAGCCGTCGTAGCCAAAAACAGCCCCAGGGGGGTGGGTTGTGCAACCTCCCTGAGCTCCATTTTTACTGGCAGAGGCACTGCAGGCGAGTCCTTTGCTGTTTCCAGGGTGGCCCCGCAGGCCAGATCTAGGCCCTCCGTGGCCCGGATCCAGCCCCCAGGCCTTCGATTTGACACCCCTGTTCTCTTTTAGAGAGGCATAGTTGAACTAGTTACTGTCTCATGTTAATGTTTTCTGTAATTTCCAGGCATCCTTCTTGCTCTGAAAGAAAGCAAAATCGCGCCTTGTCTACTTTTGGTAACACCCTATTCTAGCTCTCTGGCTTTTCACCAGGTAGGCGTTTTATATATATGTGAGGCTGTACTTGGGAGAACAAAAATGCAAACACAAGATGTAGAAGAAAACGTGTGTCTCTGTAACATGCTTTATTCATGTGAAAAATGTCGAAATATGCTCTTTCTGTAACAAAACATAGTTAACAAGGCTCAACAATCTGAAAAGGAAACACTAGAGGATATTTTTCCTTCCTTTGCGCTGTTTTTTTAAAAATTTTGGCTACAGTCAGACCCTTTTTAAATAAGCCCTATTAATATTTTTACTCACTCTGCCTGCATGAACTATGTCCCAGGGGCTGCATGTTGACCCACATTTCTGGAAAATGAGAGGAGAGAAAGTTAAAAAGTACTGCTTTCTATGTTGCAGCATGAACACTACATAATGGGCTCTCTATTGACTTTTAAGCTACCTCCCCGGTAACTTAAAGTGATTAAAAACGGTATTTTTGAGGAAACTTTCAGTAAATTCACCCATGCCTCTTGTTGTTCTTATTATTATTTTTCCCAGCTTTGATTTTGTGGTTGCAATTTGTATGGTAGGTTGTTTAAATCCTGCAGTTTTTGTATTGCGATATTGTGATTGCCAAGGATAAAAATAAATAAAAAAACAAATAAATAAATAATATTTATCCATATATAGTCTAATTAGAGCTTTGTTTTCAGCTGAAATCATAACCTTGATCCTTGGTGTTGTTGAATTTGTGGAGCAGGAGAGGGGGAAAAGGAAAGAAAAGATATGGCAGCTGAACGATATTATTCAGTAATGTTAAAAGCAATTATGATTCATCTTCCAATTCCTTTTGCTGCTCAGAGCATATTAATTTATTTTCCTGTATCTAGGAATAATCTAATATTACAGATGCACAGCCTGGAAGTCCACAAGTACCCCACCAGCTACATTTTAATTTTTAATATGATATATAATAAAATATTAAATACATGATTGGGAATTGATCTTATCTGTATTCAATTTAGAACATATGTATGAACAAATCAAATGCGGTCAAATAGAATTTTAGTCCTGGCTGCGCCACACTGTTTTTTTGTGGCCCCAAATCACTCAAAGCGTAGCCTCCAGCCCAGAAAAAGTGGATCATACCCTGCTGTCAGTCATTATGAGCAAAGAGAAAGATGCTGCTCTTATCACCCTACTGCCCAGATCCTTTGTTGGATGGAATCTTTTCTCAGTTCTTGGCCCCATTCCAAACTTCCCTGTATTTTCAGATTGGGTAATGTATGGCTGTGAAGTTGCTGGAAGGGTCTCTCGGGAATTAAAGATCTGCCTATTTCCAATGTAGGTCTCATTTGAGGAGGTGGCCATGCATTTTTCTGAGCAAGAGTGGGCATTGCTGAATGTGAACGAAAAAGCCCTCTACAAGGATGTTATGCAGGAAAACTATAAGCATATATTGTCCCTGGGTAAGTGATATATGCCTCCCGTCATCTCCTGTACTCTTAAAACTTGGATTTTTTAAAGATTCTGTGTTGCATGGTTTACATAAACAACCAATCAATCAGGCAATGATACACATGGACAAGATTATGAAGGACCAGGACATTTCAATTTTAACAAAGATCAGAACACGTAAAATATTGTTTTTTTTTTCTAGCTGTAAATTATTATTTATTTTATTATGTTTTGAAACTGTCCATCTTTACACTTGGAATTGGCTGTGAAAGTTGGAGTCAGGGAAGGAATGGGAGAAAGGAGATAAATGGCTTTGAATTATGTTTTTTTGGAGGTGATTATTAAAGCTCATGGATTGATCGACAACTGTTGATCAACCGTTAATCAAACAAAGGCCAGTTGATCTTTCGAAGCAAAGATCAACAAGCAAAAACTCACTTATTTATACAGATGATGTAAGGGAATGAAAGGATAAATAGGGTTATTATGCTTGACAAGGATGAAAAGACAAAGAGAAAAGGAAGACATCAGATAAAAGATCAGAGGTGTTAAACTCAAGGCCCACAGGCTGCATCCGGCCCTTGGGGTGCTTAAATCTGGCTCTAGGAGCTGGCCTGAAAATAACAAAGGACTGGCCTGCAGTGTCTCTGGCAGCCACAGTGTGGCGTGAGACCACGTGCCCCCCATTCCCCCTTTTCAGTCTGGATGATCTCCTGCAGCACTGTGCTAGCCAAAATCAGGCACAGGGGGCCATGTGCCCCAACACACCCCATTTTTGGCCTGGACGGCCTCCACACTTTGTGGCTCCCCCGTGCCCCGTTTTGGCTGACAAAGTGCTTCAAGAGGCGCCTGTCCCATCTCCCCCCCCCCCGCAACTTCCCGGGCCAGTCCACAGGAGAACTACAGTGCTGATCCGGCCCTCAAAGAAATCCATTTTGACACCCCTGAAATAGACGGTCAGGATCAAGAAGATTTTTGGATTAACTTTCAGATATTGCCAAAGGCAGGTTAAGACGGTGAGCATTTGGTCTTAGAATCACAAGGAGTCAAGCTTGCTTTGACGGCACCTAACTAACTTTATTAAAGGAAATGCTTTCACATCACTTTATATGTCCTTCCTGATCTTTTATAGGTCAACTGCAAAGTTTATTGATATTCCTCAGCAGTTCCTAATAATGTACGCTGTTTGCAAAGCCAGCTAAAATTGGTGTGTCCCGATTACAGCTACCATAGTCCTCGACTTACAGCCGTTTGTTGAACGACCGTTCAAAGTTAAATTGGCACTGAAAAAAGTGACCGATTCTCACACTTACGAACACTGCAGGAACACCACAGTCCCACAGTCATGTGATCCGACTGCTTGGGAACTAGCATGCATGTATGATGGTTTCAACATCCTGGAATTCTCATTTGCAACCTTCCTAGAGAACTTCTGACAAGCAAAATCGATGAGGGAAGCCAGATGTCAAAAGTTCCGACTAAGGAACCCAACCAATTCAGCACTCGGAGACTTTCAACTTTCTCAAAGAATTGTTTTATTGAGTACATCATTTCGGCACGCATGAAAATAAAACCAGTTCTAAATATTTCCCGTGGTTTCTGTACAATTAAAGAATAGATCATCCCTTCCCCCAGTGTCACAGGTCATATTGTACAATTAGACTCTATGGAGATTCTCAGTCATCCAGGTCATGGTTGCCCCAAAGGTGCTTTTTTTCCAGAGGCAACTGGACTTTCTGGTTTTTCTTTGAAGACGGTTTTGCTTCTCATCCAGGAAGCTTCTTCAGCTCTGGCTGGATGGTGGGGAAAGGAAGGATTTATATTCCTTGCAGACAGCTGGTCATTTGCATTCTTTTAGCGGGTCATTCAAGTCACCTGGAGGTTTATCGTTAGGGCCACCTGAGTGCTGCAAATGGGTGTGGAGCCTTCTTGGGACTGTTGAAAGGACTGTGTTGTAGATTGGAGATAGATGACGTCTGTCCTTCCCCTGTGTTGAGAGGGGTCTGTTCAGTTTGCAGATCTGTACATTGAGGAAAGAAAACAGCCACTTCATAAACGCATGGCACAACATAAGGAGAACAAACACATCAGGAGTAGATTCAGCAGCCCATCTGCATTTAAAAGGCACAGGCCACAAAGAAGACAACAAATCCATATTTTGGACAGACAGGATCGCTGGTTTGAAAGAGGGCTCAAAGAGGCCATCTATGTCAAAATTGAACAGCCCTCTCTCAACAGAGGAGTGATATGACATCATCTATCCAGGGGTGGGCTTCAAAAATTTTAGCAACCGGTTGCTGGGTGAGCGTGGCCACAGTGGGCGTGACCTAGTCAGCCTCCTGCACTACGGGGGGAGGACTGTTTTCACCCTGGGCCCCAGAGGTTTTCCTTGAGCCTCCGGGAGGACGAAAACCTCCCAGGCTCCAGAGGCCTTCTTCTGGGAGGCCCATTTTTCGCCCTCCCCGAGCTTCCATGCAGGCCCTGTACTTACCTGGGATCCAAAATGGGCCATGTGGGGACTCCTGGGAGGGGCGGGGTGGGCGGGGCCAGCCAGTCATTGGAACTACCGTTTCGGCAAACCAGACGTAAAATTAGCATCCGGTTCTCCCGACCTGTGCGAACTGGTAGCAGCCCACGCCTGCATCTATCTCCAATCTACAACACAGTCCTTTCAACAGTTCCAAGGAGGCTCCACACCCATTTGCACTATTCAGGTGACCCTGAGGACACAGATCAATCTCCAGGTGGCCTCAACGACTTGCTAAAAGAATGCAAATGATCAGTTCTCTCCAAGCAGCATAAATCCTTCCATTCCCCACCATCCAGTCAGAGCTGAAGAAGCTTCTTGGATGGGAAGTGAAACGTCTTCAAAGAAAAACCAGAAAGTCCAGTTGCCTCTTGGAAAAAAAAGCACCATTGGGACATCGTCCAATTAGGTGTCCTGGGCATCTCTTTGGCAACTCCCCTCAGCCTCTGGCCAGCACCTGTGGAGATGACCTTGTTTCCCACAGGATGGTCTGTTGTTGCTATCTGGTGTGACATTCCAGACCTCCCTCTTCCCTCAATGAGAAACGGAAAGATGGCTGTGACAGGCCTGATCCATTTCAAAGTTTGCTTAACTTTGTTTAACAACAGCACTTAACAACTGTTGTCATTTGCTTTACAACCATGGCAAAAAAAGTCATAAAATGGGGCATGATTCACTTAACAACTGCCTCGCTTAGCAAGGGAAATGCTGGGCTCAACTACCTCTAATGTTCCCACTTCCTTTATATATTTTATACTCTGTTTCCAGGACGTGTCCAGTGAGTTCCTGGTGGTGTCCCATTTAGGGGATGATTGGTCTCAGTCTTGCTTCATTCAGCAATATGACTGCCTTGCATGCCCATTTCAGAGTTCGTTCCTTAGGGTGGGGTCTGTTTTTTGGACAGGGGAAACAGAGGGGGAAAATCCTTTCCCATGGCACTTCATGTCCACTGATCTGAAAACGAGTACAGGAGGTGGGTATTACACTGCAAAAGTAGACTAGCTCTCTCTGAGCAGGCTTCCCAATTGCTCAGCCTGTAATGGCTTCCCATACAGAGCAAAGGGACGGGCTGTGGAAGTCAGACTTTCAGGACTATTGGAAGAGCCAGTCCTTGACAAAATTCATTCCAGGTGAGGCAGGGCTAAAATAGTTCAAAATAACAATTACATTTTTACTCTCTCTGTTTTGCCCTTATGCATGTAATAGAGGGGACAAGAAGAAACGTGCACGTAGGAAAGTTATGGTTAAAAGTGCATTTTCATTCATTGTAGGAGCTATCTGTGTATGTATATAAGGGGACAGCAGCATCATTTCTGTGCTATACGTTACATACAGGTTGTCCTTGAGTTGTAACCAGTGTGAGGCCTGCCCAACTCGTAACTTATGACGGATGTAAATCAGATGACCCACATGATCGATCCAATTTTATGACCTTTTTTTGTGGCAATCATTAAGTGAGTACCATAGTCGTGAAGCAACTACATGGTTGTTAAGTGAAGCCATGGTTTGTTATGGGCCAGTTTTACTGAAAGTAAAATGGGGCCATGTGATCGTGGGACCCTGCAAATGTCGATCTATGCAACCCGGTTGCCGAGTGCCCAAAGTGCGATCACACAGCCGGGCGGGCACAAATGTTGGAACTTTGAATCTGAGTCCTCAGTACCCACTCCCAGTTAGGTCCCTTGTAACTTCTAACGGTCACTAAGTGGCCAATTGTAACTTGAGGATTACAGCTGAATATGTACCTAGTGCAGGGGTGTCAAACTCATGTTGTCACGGAAACTGGGCGTGGGTGTGGCCAGCGGTGTGATGCAAGCCTGGAGTTTGACAGCCCTGATCTAGCGGCACCTTAGTTCTAGATAACTCTGGTAGTTGTTTCATTAAACAACATGGAGAAAAAAATAATACTTTATAGGATAGATATCAGAAGGTACCTTACTTGAGTAATACCCTTATTAAAATAAACAAGGCACAGAAGAATGTGCAAGTTTTTGATTGCCTTGTGAACTTTATAAACAACAGGGAGTGGAAAAAAGAGTAAACATTAGGCCGGTTCTTCAGTCACAAAAGTTTAAAGTTCAAGCTTAGTTTCCAAATAGAGATTGTAGTCAGAGCATTTCATGGAGAAAGAAAATAGCTGCCTCTCTCATCTCTGAAAAGCCAAAAAGCAAGTTATCTTGCATGCAGGCAAAGCTCACGGGAGTCTGGCAGGAAGCAAACAAATAAATATTTATATCAGCGATTATCAACAAAGTTGGAAGGGAATATTGGCAACATGATTGGATAAAAAGTAAGTGAAACCAAACTCTGAATTAGGATGGACCTTCAGGTGGTACAATCCTCTTAAAATGGTAGGAAGCCCTTGATGTCAGGCTCCATCTTGGTGGTCTACGTCAGCATTTCCTAAGATATAAAAATTAGTAGTTATTTTGATTCAAGAAAAAAAAGCTCTCCATAATTGAGAAGTAATCTAATTAAGAACAATTAAAATATCAGAAGAATTTGCTAGCTTTCCTCACCAGGTGGTCCTCGACTTGCAACCATTAATTTAGTGACTGTCCAGAGTTACAACGGCACTGAAAAACATGACTATAACCAGTCCTCACACCTGTAACCGACACAGCATTCCAACAGTCACGTGATCAGCATGTGGTTCCTTGACATCTGAAATGTATTTACAGTGGTTGCAGTCATGTGATCATCAATTGATGACTTTCCCAGCTGGCTTCCGGTTAGCAAAGTCAGCAGGGCAAGCCAGATTCACTTAAAGACCACATGATTCACTTAACAACTGCAGTAATTCGCTTAACATCCCCAGCAAAAAAAGGTAAAATTGGGCTTAACTCATTTAACAGCCATCTTGTTTAATAAGATCAATTCTGATCTCCATTGTGGTTGTAAGTCAAAGACTATCTGCATGTATAATATCAACCTCTTCTTGTGATGCGTTTGGAGTCATGCTGAGTTATCGAAGGCCTGCCTTGTTTTATGTGAAAGCTTATTTTCATCTGACAGTCTCTTGGAGCAGTGGGAAATCTTTGGGCTTTTGGGTTACTGTTTGGTTTGCAAGTGTGCTGAATGAGGAAATGGGGTAGGAATGTTTTTGATCCATAAAGCTGGCCTCTTGGGCTTTGCACATGGTCTAAAAGTCCAAAAACTTCCTTTGCAGGAGACATTTCTCCACCAGGAAGCCCCACTGCCACAACACCATTTGGAAGATTGTTGGGTCATTTACAAGCCACGGACCGAGAGGAACTCCAAGAGGAGAATCAGATCGTGCTGGGAAGATTGGATGAAACTGTCCCTTTAAGAAGAAACATCCGGGCCCCAGAAGGCCCTCCGGCTGATGTAGGGGAAAGAAAAGATTCTTGCCTCAAATGTGGGAAAACTTTCTGTCACAAATCGGCGCTCACCGCTCACCTGAGGATCCACACTGGAGAAAAGCCATATCGCTGCCAAGAGTGTGGGAAAAGCTTTAACCAAAGCTCGGCCCTCACTCAACACCAGAGGATCCACACTGGAGAGAAGCCCTACGCCTGCGTCAGTTGCGGCAAAAGATTCAGCCAGAGCTCTGCTCTGACCCAACACCAGAGGATCCACACCGGGGAGAGGGCGTACACCTGCCTCGACTGCGGGAAGAGCTTCATCTACCAGTCAGCTCTGATTCGGCATCGGCGAATCCACACGGGGGAGAAATGCTACACGTGTCCTGATTGTGGAAAAGGTTTCAACCAAAGCTCCAACCTTATTACGCACCGGAAAATTCATAAAGGCGTGGAAGGTCGGTGATCCCTGAGAGCATTGTTCTTTTTCTGAATGCAACTTCTGAAGGCCAACCATCCTGCTGGTTGGTTGTTCTGGCGGTGGAACAGCTTGCCTTCAGAAGTTGTGGGTTCCCTGGAGATGTTGAACAAGACATCGGACAGCCATTTGTCTGAAATGGTATAAGGCAGGGGTGTCAAACTTGCGACAACACGTTGTCACATGACGTATTGCAACTTTCCCCCCCCTTTCCTAAAACGGGGCTGGGCGTGGCCAGCGCGTGACGCATCTGGTCTGCAGGCCACGAGTTTGGCACCCGTGGTATAGGGTCTCCTGTTTGAGCAGGGGGTTGGATTAGAAGACTCTAAGGTCCCTTCTAACTCCATTATTCTGTCATTCCTGTACAAGTAGTCTTTGACTTATGAAAGTTCGTTTAGTGACCGTTCAAAGTTACTATGGCATTGAAAAAAAGTGACTTATGGCTGTTTTTTCACACTTCTGACTCTTGCAGCATCCCCATGGTCACGTGATCAAAATTCAGATGCTTCACATTTATGACGGCTGAAGTGTTCTGAGGTCGTGTGATCATGTTTTGCAACCTTCTGACAAGCAAAGTCAGTGGGGAAGCCAGATTCACTAATAACCATATTACTATCTTAACAAATGTAATGATTCACTTAACAACAGTGGCAAGAAAAGTTGTAAAATGAGGCAAACTCACTTAACAAATGTTTCATTTAGCAACATATATTTTGGGCTCAATTGTGGCTGTAACTCAAGGACTACTTGTATTTTTCTATTGCAGTGGCCTTCTACCCGGCCAGAGGCCCTTCAGATGAGGGGAATGCATCTCCCATCATCCACATTGGGAATTCAGGGAGTTGCAGTCCCAAAACATCTGCTGACTGCCATTTTAGGAAAGGTTGAGTGAACTAATCCCCAATGAACATTTTATTGAAGATTTTTACTTCATATGCTTGGCCAATAGGTTATATAACCATGATAATTGCATCTGCCTATATCCCAGGTTCTTGGGAAGGACTTGATAGTTGGATAAAAATGCCAAATCCATTCTAAACACCTGGCTGGCTGTGTGACCAACCATTTTTTTTATTTACATACTGCCTGACCTGCTGAATGGCTATTGTTTTATTGCTGTTTTTAATATCATATTTGATTAATTCTCAGCCTTCCCTCTAATATCGAAGATTGTGGCTGATCTAATTAAGTCAGTGCCATTTCTATGCCTTCTTATCCTCTAATTTGCTCCTTACTACAGAAGCCATCAAATGATATGGTAATAGCAATATACATTTAATATATTTGACTACAAGTATCTGCAGCATTCTGCAGAAATGATTTTTTTTTCAGTTAAATTTTTATTTATTTAGAAGATTTACAAAGTGACCAAGTTGTGTAGTTATGATTCCAAGCTATGTACATCAAATCCAAATCAAAACAGAAAATGGAGATTACAAATAAGAAACCTTACAGAGTCAAAAGAAATTAAATCCTGTAACCAACACAATAGAAATAAAATAGACTACTTGGTTGTTATGAAAGCTTTTCAGGAAACTTACATCAATAGTGGATGATGTAATAGTGTAAGGGCAATGCAGCCACCCAAAACTTTAGATCCAGTTATTTATTTTATTTTATTATTCAAATATCTCATCATTTTTGCAAATACCTTAAGACAGCAAACATATGTAATGCACCTTCCTCCCCTTATTTTCCCCACCGCAACAACCCTGTGAGGTGGGTTGGACTGAGAGTGAGTAGCCCAGGGGTGTCAAACTCGATTTCATTGAGGGCCATATTAAAGTTGTGTTTGATCTGGGGGGAGGGGTGGCAGGTGGGGTGGGGGGAGCATTTTTACATCACTCATGTTAGGGGTGCCTGTGGTGGCCCGTATGCTCTGCCAGCGAAAATGGGCTCCTGAGCTCCGTTTCAGCTGCGATGGCCTCCTGCAACCCTCTGCCAGTGGAAACGGAGCTTGGGAGGGCCGCACACAGCCCTCCCAAGCTCCTTTTTGCTGGCAGAAGCACTGCGGGCTGGTCCTTCGCTGTTTCCAGGGCAGCCTCATGGGCCAGATCTAAGCACCCCATGGGCCACATCTGGCCCCTGGGACTTGAGTTTGACACCCCTGGACTAGCCCAAGTTCACCCAGCTGGCTTTCATGGCTAAGGTGGGACAAGAACTCATCATCTACCCACTCTCTAGCCTGATGCCTGCTAGGCCCGTAAACAAATTATATGGTGGCTTAACTGTAGTTTTTGCCAAACTGGATATTTACTGAATTCCCAGCCGTTGTTGAGCATTTGATTGGAAGGGGAGGGTTGCTTAGCATTATGTATGAAGGCTTCATTTGATGGTGAGATAAAAAAAAATAAAAAGAAAGGATTTCCTAGCCCAAATCTCTCCTCCGCTTCCAAAAGGAGTGTTCTATGAGATTTCTTATATGAATCATCTCTGCTTTAGCAGTAGCTAAACATTGGAAAGACGTAAGAATCTGCTCCCCTTATTGTTTTCTCTTTGGAGCCTCATACAGTTGCATTTTTCAACCAGTTTCTTGAGACTGAACCCTAGACCTGCATGCAAAATGTGTCACTGAGAAGTGATTCTCATAATGAGCTGCTATTGCTCTGTTTGCACTTTCTGTCTGGCATTATACTTACCTGGTTGTTGTTGTTGCTTTTTGTCTGTTTATCCTGAAGGTAATGGAACAGCCTATGGGAATGGCAAAAAGAGTCCTGAGCTTGAAAAACGTGTGCAGTTAGAACCGCATAGCAACACTTATAGGACATTCCAGCAAGTTTGTCCTCAGAGTTCTCCTTTGGAAAAATGCCTTTTGGACTGGAAAATTTCCAAGAGAAACCCTTCAGATCAGGCCGAGGAAACACCTGTGTCTAGCACGGGAAGTGTGATATCTCAGAAGGACACTGTAAGAAAAGTAGGCATTCCTAGGGTGAAACGGCCACTTATCTGTCACGTCTGTGGAAAGAACTTCAGGTACAGCTCCCATCTGGTCAACCACCAGCGGATCCATACAGGAGAGAAGCCTTACCACTGCACAGACTGTGGGAAAAATTTCATTCAGAACTCGGCGCTCAAAAGGCACCAAAGGAGTCACCGAGGTGACAGGCCCTATCGGTGCTCGGATTGCGGGAAAAGCTTTAGTCGGAATGCCCATTTGGCGAAACACCAAGGGATTCACACTGGGTTAAAACCGTACGAGTGCCTGGACTGTGGGAAGAAATTCAGTGTGAAGATGAACCTTGTGATTCACCAGCGGATTCACACAGGAGAAAAACCGTACATTTGCTTGGAATGTGGGAAAAGCTTTAGCCAAAGGGCTCATTTCATTATCCACCGGAGAATTCACACGGGGGAGAAACCTTATGAATGCCCTGACTGTGGGAGAGCCTTCCGTGTGAGCTCACACTTGGTTACACATCAGAAGATCCATATGGCAAAGACTTCTTTCATATGTCCTGACTGTGGGAAAAGTTTTAATGGGAGCAAACAGTTTGTTCAGCATAAGAGGTGTCACACCACTGGAGAGAACAGGCCCCTGCCAAATTCAGGGGTAACTATTAAGTGTGAACCCTGAATTTCCTTATTAGAAATGAATTCTGGGTTCAATCAGCCCTGAAGTTGAAGAGGGCATTTCTACATGAGGGAATCAAAGGAGGCAAAACGTCTCCCAGCCGCCTCTTATAATGGCCAATTATGAGCCTTTTTCTGTGTGCTTAGAGCTGGAATCAAGGCAGTTGATTGAGAGAGGAGATTTTCTCAACTTTTAAACTGTTGGGCAGAACTGAAATCCAAAGACAATACAATACAATACTGGCTTGGCTGTGGAAAGACCCGGTTTCAGCCATAGGATTTCATTACACAAACTAATCTTATTAAGAAAATTGAGAATAGATGAAATGGAGAAAAAAAATAGCTTGGGTTTACTGTCTTTGAATTCTTTAGACCAAGAACGGAGTGCCACAAATAAGATGCTGTATTATTTATTTCTAAAAGAGAACCATCCAGTGGAATCACCAGACCTCTCCATTGCGTCCATTCTGAACAGCATCCAGGGTAGCAAGGAAAGGACAGAAGAACCAGGAACAGCTTGGTTTCCTGAGAGGACAGTTCTTATGATTGCACTGACTGCCAGCTTTGGAGAAGAGAAGGCACGTCTCATGGCATCCACCAAATCGGCCTTTGCATTGAATTGAAGGGTGCATTTGTGAAATACCACTAAGGCTGGCCAAGATATTTTATTATTTGAAGTGAAGAACAAAGTGTCTGGCCCTCATTCTGTTTATACCACCTACATTTTCATAGCTGGATTTTATTTCAACTTTGGCAATTAGACATCTTTTTGTGCTAGGCCAGTAGGTGGCAGTCTAGCTTAGGTGGCAGAGGAGAATCTGGGGAGGAGAGCTCCTTGCTGGCCCAATCTGTAGAATCCGTTCACTGATGATGTTACCTAGTTGGGTAATGAAACATCTGCAAGAAAACAACCAAGCTCAGAGAGCACTCAAGGATCCAGTCTGTAGAATGTGTCTCCTGAGAAAATCTGCCGAGCCTCGACTTTCCAGGTGTACAGACAGAGGCACCAGGGATGTATGTGCCTCACCAAAATCTAGCATATGCTTTCCATTTCCAACATTTGCCAACAGATTGCAACTGTTAGCATAACAGAAAGGGAAATAATGATATGAAACTAATTTAATGTAATTTTAATTATATATAAACTGCATTCAATCCTATTGTCCTTGCCTAACTGTTGTCTTTTGGGCGTGGACACTGAACTGTAACCAAGAAGCCAAGCACAAGCATTGGCCTGAGAAGGGGTGTGTCTCTCTGCACTGTACCTAATAGTAGTGCAGATCCTACTTTAATTTAATTATGACATAAATTGAAGTTATTTCTGTCTCATGAATTGGATTCAGAAGTCTGCTCCAGAGGAGGGGAAGGGAAAAAAAAGAGCCAAATTCTGCCTCTTTCATTTAGCATGACTTTGTATTTTGTCTTTACTGTCACCACGAAAAG
This sequence comes from Pseudonaja textilis, assembly GCF_049901715.1. Taxonomy (NCBI): domain Eukaryota; kingdom Metazoa; phylum Chordata; class Lepidosauria; order Squamata; family Elapidae; genus Pseudonaja; species Pseudonaja textilis. The sequence goes on along the minus strand of NW_028262835.1, from coordinate 28,089 downwards.
TAGCTTCTATACTTGTGATATAATGGAACTAATTTGGCTAACATTTAATCTGATTGGAATATCTATTCCCAAATCCAAAATGTTGTTTTTGAACTATTACTGTATTTTAATGTGTTGTAGGATTTGTTTGGGTTTTTTTGGCCATTCAGGAAATTGTTGAGAGAATAGAATTTTGTGAAAATGATGCTTTTCAGATTTCTTTTTCAATGTTTGCATATGTTTCAAAATGTATTTGTGAGAACTTCATGTGGGTCTTGTTGATATATAAAAGGAATCAGAGTGGACAAATAACACCAACGTTTGGTGCTTATTTCAATGATTTCATAGCCATCTGTCTGCCTGCAATTTGGCAGTTCGAATCTCACCAGACTCAAGGTTGACTTGTCCTTCCATCCTTCCAAGGTCGGTAAAATGAGGACCCAGATTGTTTGGGAGCCAATAGGTTGACTCTGTAATCTGCTTAGAGAGGGCTGTAAAAGCACTGTGAAGCGGTTATTTAAGTCTAAGTGCTGTTGCTATTGCTATTGCTATCTATCACGCAGTGTACAACTTTGTGCAGCTCAGCCAATGAAATTAAAGGGCCAGTGGTGTAAGAACTTAATTAAACAGTCAGGACTGACACAGGCCAACTCTGCTCTAAAGGAAATTCTCAAGCTCCTTCTCATTGTAAAGTTGTCACTTCAAAGATTCCACAAGTATTACTATGACCTACTGAGAGAAGAGAATATTTGTAGCTCAGATTTGAACTGTTTTAAGCTTGTTTTTTTTCTTCCCAAACTATCATTACCAAATTTGGTGACATCATCCGTGCACTGATAATATTACCTAATATGGCAATGAAAATAACCAAGCTCAGAGAGCACCAAGGACCCCACATCCCATGCCTTGTTAAAAAGAAAGCACGAGACTACTGTTGATGGCTATCAGTCTGAAAACTTTTATAAAATTATTTCCAAAGCCTTAGCCCTTCACAAATCCACAATCAAAGCTGAAAAAATGGCTGAGACAATAGTCACTCTTATCAGGAATGGCTGTCCTGCCAACACATAGTCCTCAACTTAATAACTACAATTGGGATGGAATTTTGTTGCTAAATAATTTGTTATTGGTTTTACAACCTGTTTTCTGTCATTAAGCAAATCTGGCATCCTCCATTGACATAAATTGTTGGAAACCAGCTGGGAAGGTAGCAAATAGTAATCATGTGATTCCAGGGTGCTGCAAATTATATGTTGGTTACCAAGTGTCTGAGTTTTGGTAGTGTGATCGCAGGGACACTGCATTGGTCATAAGTGTGAGGACTTTTTTTTTTGGATACCTTTATAATTCTGGACACTAAAACGAATGTTGTAAGTCAAGGATTATCTGTATAGAATGGCATAGCAGTTTTGTGAATGTTTAAGATAACACAGTTTAGATGAAAATATTAATCATTGATTCAAGATCATATTTTTAAAGCTAGAATACTTGATTTATAATAACCATCAAAAGGAGTGGGGAAGTGAATTTGCAAAAAAAGAGAAAACAGCAACCTTAAACAAAAACTTTTAAACTTTTAAAAGCATCCTTTATCATCTGGCAAGGAACTGATTAAGAAATGGCCTATTTAGCGGTAATAGTTTTTAGCATTCGTGAACGAGTTCCAGCATGGATTGGCTCCCTAATGCAAAAACCTAAGGAAGCCTAACTAGTTCTGACAGAGTGAAGTTCTACAGCATATTCTAAATGTTCTTCAAAATAGGTGACTTGTTTGTGGTGACAGAAAACAAGATATACAAGAAGGGACACTCCATGTTTCTGTAATGGATGCATACTCCTCTGGCTGAATTTGGTTTCATCAAGTATTCCCAGCCTGGATTATCTCATTTTTCTTGCTTTCAGATTTTACACCTGAATGTTGTTTAGAGCTGCACCATTGCTATACTATAGATCTTAGCTGCAATTTTAACCAGTTCCTTTGAAAGCTAACACTGACTACAATAATATCCTTAAGGTTTCAACAACAATAAAGTTAAGGCTTTTGGATGTGAAGGTGTTTTTTTGTATGTTATGGCTGAGACTAAAACTGGTCTTGGCACATGTTCCTTCTAACAGACTGTGGCCCCTTTATTTGGATTGTTCCGATCGCAAAACATGCCAGGTTCACTCGTTTGCAGCTTTTGTTAAAATCATTTTTATTCATGTATAGATTTAAGCAGCCTAGGAAGGAGCTTTTTCCTGTCAGAAATATGGGTAAAAAACGGTTTTGAAAACTCCCAAACTGCTGTTTCCCAGGTCATGATGTTGAGATTTTAATTTCTCTCTCAGGAGATCTTAACACCAGGGACTGACCATTGATAGAATTGCCTCTGTTTTTCAGCATTCCTTCCAATGTTTTGTCATCAGTGCCTGGGTATCCCTTGGCAGGTAGCAACCTTTCCTTCCTGGATTAAGTCCCAGATGGGTTGAAATACACTTGAGAAGGGAGGACAGTGGCACCTCTGCAGAAGTTACTGAAAACAGTAGCTTGCGTTCTTGAACAAAAGGGGTAATTCATCTAAGCATCCAGGAAGTCAATGCAATCAACACAGAACTGGAGCTGATTCAATGTCTGAGCAAAATCTGATTGGCAGTCATTCCTTAATGAGGCTTCTGATCACCCATAAAGTCTTCTTAAACTCAACTCCACTGCTTCTCCAGCACTGTCTCCCTTCCAAAAACAAATCCCATCTGACCCTGCACAGCTTCTTCTGAGATCATTCAAGGCTGGTAACGTGTTGCTACCTGCATGCTCATTGTATAGCACCACTTTCCCAGGAAAATACACCCACATACTATTTATTCACATAGGTTCAAACAGTTCGTTTAACCATAGTGTATTAACAGCTGTGGTGGGCGCAGTGCTTAGAAGGCAGTATTGCAGGTTGACTCTGCCCACAACCAGGAGTTTGATTCTGACCGGCTCAAGGTTGACTCAGCTTTCCATCCTTCCAAGGTTGATAAAATGAGGACCTAGGTTATTGAGAGCAATACGCTGACATTGTAAACCGCTCAGAGAGTGTTATAAAGCAGAGGTCCTCAAACCCTGGGCCTCTGCCCACTACGGGACCACGGCCTGTTCACAACCAGGCCATGTAAGCGACAGGCCAGCAGGCATTTGCGTGCATCTCAATTCACGTGTGTGCTGGGCCGGCGTGCACATGCATGTGTGTGCAGTGCAACTAGTCAAGCTGTGTGCACATGCACATGGATGCCAGCCTGCTGCTTGCACGGCCTGGTTCGTTTCCACCCCACCAAGCCAGGCCACCAAGCTGCAAAGATTGGGGACCACTGCTATAAAGCACTATGGAGTGGTACAGAAGTCTAAGTGCTATTGCTATTAAACAAGCTACTATTGTCTGGGTTCATACGCCACCCTAGGCCAAAAGCAAACACATATGAAGGCTTGGCACAATGTGTGAACCACATTATAAATGGTCCTCAGACTCATAACCATTTATTTAATGATCTAAGTTACAATGGCACTGAAAAAAAGGGGCTAACAACTGGTTTTCATACTTATAACCATTGCAACATCCCCATGGTCACATGATCAAAATTCAGGTTCTTGGCAACTAGCATGTATTATGACAGTTGCATTGTTTCAGGATCATGGGGTCACCTTTTGTAAACTTCCCAGCCAGCTTCTGACAAGAAAGGTCAATGGGGGGAGCCAGATTTGTTTAATGACCTTATGATTCACTTAACAGCTGCAGTGATTTGCTTAACATCTGTGGCAAAAACATCACAAATTGGGGCAGAACTTAACTGTCTTAAGTCAAGGACTACCTATACATCAGTTTCTTTGCCATGATACTGTCAAAGTTTTCCAAGTTTTTTTGATACTTTTAACAGCAACAGAGTTATGTGTGTCAGCAAAAAATTAAGACCAAATCACTAGCAATTTGTTATATTGGTGACCAGATCTTTTACACCCAGATAGATGATAGCAGGAAATTAGGAACACTGGAATGAAATTAGTTTTGTAATGCTTAAGGCTACATAGCCCGTGAGCTCACAAAAATTAAAGAAAGCTAGGCCTTATTGGGGGACACGGTGACTCAGTGGCTAAGCTGCTGAGCTTGTCGATCAGAAAGGTCAGCAGTTTGGTGGTTCGAATCCCTAGCACCACGTAATGGACTGAGCTCCCATTACTTGTCCCCGGTTCTGCCAACCTAGCAGTTTGAAAGCATGTAAAAATGCAAGTAGGAAAATAGGGACCACTTTGGTGGGAACAGTGTTGTGTCTTTGGAGTTTAGTCATGCCGGCCACATGACCACGGAGACGTCTTCGGACAGCGCTGGCTCTTCGGTTTTGTACCGGACATGAGCACCGCCCACTAGAGCCGGAAACAACTAGCATGTATGTGCAAGGGGAACCTTTGCCTTTAGGTCTTATTAGGGATTTAGTTTGGGGGCAATTCATTTTATTTTGCACATCTTCATCTTCCTTGGTGGTTTAAATAAAAACTGTTAAGGTTCACACATTAGCCTACACTTTTGGCAGCCAAGTAAAAGACCATCTTTATTTACCATAACTAGCCTTCAACACTCAAGCGGCTTACAGCATAGGAGCTACAGCAAAACTAAATCAGGTATTTTAAGTTCCAGCAGTATTTTGAACTATTTGCCTCACAGTTGATTGATTGGCACTTCTTGATGACTATCCTAAACAACTGGAATCCCCCAGATGTGTGACTTTACAAAAAAAGGCCCTTTCCCTACTGCTACCGTATTTTTCCATAATTTCCATATGCTAGGTTTCCACAATGTTAAAAATTAGCATTTTGCAATAGCAAGTAAGCAAGTAAAAGTATGCAAATATACATTTTTTTGTGTTACATTATTTTGGAGAGAAAGAAAAACATGCTTGTTTCCTTGTTGCAGAATTTGAAGTTAATACGTCTTCCTCATCATATTCCATTCTTAAAAGAGAATTTAAAAAAAAATCAGGGATCTCTTAATAATGAAATCCCTTCATACAAGATATGGCATACAGGTAGTCCTTGATTTACAACCATTCATTTATTGCCCAAAGTTACAACAGCACTAAAAAGACTGTTTTTCACACTGTTGACTTTTACAGTATTCTCATGGTCACATGATCAAAACTGGATGCTTGGCAACTGGCATGTATTTATGACAGTTGCAGTGTCCAGTGATCCCCTTTGGCAACTTTCTGACAAGCAAAGACAATGGGGGAAGCCAGATTCACTTAACAATCATGTTACTAACTTCACTGCAGTAATTCACTAAGTATTGTGGCAAGAAAGGTCATAGAACGGGACAAAATTTGCTTAACAACTGTCTTGCTTAGCAAAGGAAATTTTGGGCTCAATTGTGGTCATAAGTCTAGGACTACTTGTACATTCTTTGCTATCTCATGTCTACTTTCATTTTTACCTTCTTTACTGCAAACATTTGGACTTTCTAGCAAAATTTCCCCAAATATTTATCTTCGAAGCTTCTTGAGTTCAGAATCCCATCCACTGTGTTTCCTACTCAGAATATTTCAAGGACGTCTCTCTTTCATGGATTTTCCGATGCTTTGTAAGATTTGAACTTACACTAAAATTTTTACCACACTCTGGGCATGTGTAAGGTTTCTCTCCCGAGTGTACTCTATGATGAGTGATGAGATGTGAATTGTTCCGGAAAGTCTTCCCGCACTCGAGACACGCATAGGGTTTCTCTCCTGTGTGAAGCCTCTGATGACCCACCAGGACTGAACTGTAAGAAAAGCTCTTCCCACATTCGGGACATTTATAGGGTTTTTCACCTGTGTGGATCCTCTGATGGGTCACAAGGTGGGAGTTCGTGTTAAATTTCTTGCCACAGGCGTTGCACTGATAAGGCTTTTCCCCAGTGTGAATCCTCTGATGTATAATGAGGTCTGCACTGCGGCAGAAGTTTTTGCCACACTCCAGGCACAGGTAGGGCTTCTCGGTCATATGGATTCTCTGGTGACTCAGGAGGCCAGATTTCACGCTAAACGTTTCAGGGCAGTCAGAGCACTTGTAGGGCTTTTCCCCAGTGTGAGTCCGCAGGTGCATGACCAGGGTGGAGCGTCTTCCGAAGCTCTTCCAACAGTCCTGGCACTTAAAAGGTTTCTCGCCGGTGTGGGTCCTCTGGTGAGTCACCAGGGTGGAACTCCGACTGAAGCTATTCCCGCAGTCGAAGCATTTGTAGGGTCGTTCTCCCGTGTGAGTCCTCTGGTGCATGATCAGGTTCGAGCTGCGGCTGAAGGTTTTTCCACAGTCGGAACATTTGAAAGGGGGCTCCTGGGAGTGAGTCCTCTGGTGCCTGTTGAAGTTCAAGATCTGATTGAAGCTCCTCCCACAGTGAGGACAATAGTAGGGCTTTTCCCAGGTGTGGCTCTTCTGATGGGCAATGAGGTGGGTGCTCTGGACAAATCCTTTCCCACACTTGGTGCATGTGAAGGGCCTGTCTCCCGAGTGGAGTTTCTGGTGTCGGACAAGGTCTGAGCGGCGGCAAAAATTCTTCCCACAGGTGGAACAGTTGTGTTTCTTTTGGACCGCATGTTCCTCAGGTGTGTTCTGCACTTCTATAAAGTCCTTTAAGTGGGGGTCGTGCTGCTGTACCTTCTCCTCTTCTTCCTGTTTAAAGGTCGTCTTGATTTCCTGGGTCAACATTTTGTTAATAGCTGAAGGGAAAATAGATGGAAGATGTTATTCTAGGAACCACAGTGTGATCTATCCTGTCCCACATTTTCTGATTTCAAAGGATTCTGAACATATTTATGTTCTTACTCCTCTGGAGATTCGTTCTTATTGAATCTGACACATACATTGTTTGGGCGATGTGGAATGCAGACAAAGTAGCAAATGACAATTATTCTCTAATTCAAAGTACATGAAAGTCAAGATGGATTTCAGCTGTTGAAAATGCAAGAGAGCAGAATTGTGTAAGAGTTAGAAAAAGGAATTCACTGGAGCTGGTTTATAGATTGGGAATACAGGTAATTTTTGCATTATGACCATAACAGAGTCTGCCCATTATGGTCGTAAGTTGCAAAGTTTGGAAAACAGAATGGTCATGTGAACAACCCAATTTTACACTGTTTTTTGTGGCAGTTATTAAGTGAACTCATTGTTCACTGTGACCTGCTTTTGCCAAAAACAAAGTGTCAATTTTTGGCAAAACCATCATAAAACATGGTCACATGACCATAGGATGCTGCAAATTGTGTCTATCTTGGCTAGACTATTGTAACAGATTCTGTGTTGGGCCACCCAGTAAACCACTAAGAAAGTTTTATGATATTTTTGAAAAGGATAAAGTACTGGCTTCATGTAACTATTTAACTATCACGATTTTAATGGCTGCCAGTTTCTTTGTGGGTGTTGTCAAATTACAGGAAGTGGTATCAATTCCCATGTGAATCTGCCTGTCTTTAAGATCACCTGTTGTGTCCTAACGTTGAAAGGGCTTTCTCTGTGACAGCAACCAATCTGCAGACCTCACTGTCTCAATAAATAACATTATTTCCTTCTCTGCTTGCATATCATCAGCAATCCAAGGTGTTTTATTTAAATAACTTTAAATGTCTTAGGCTTTTGTTAACACTTTACTGCCTGCTGGCCAATTTAATTTACTGCCTATTGGTTTTGTCTATTTGTAGCACTTTTGATACTCCTGTTGTCATGACAGATTACAGCATGATTCCTTTTATTCCAATTTGCAAGTTACCGCAATGATTGCTTTTTAAAAGGACAAATGTGCAACAGGTTTTCATCCACAGCTGATACCAACCCTGGTATAATTCTGTAGAACTTTTGTCACTATTCAGCTTAACTGATGTCTGGACTGAGCCTATCTCCAGGTTTCAAAGGTATACATGAAACAGCTGGCTAATGATACCTGTTTAATTGAAACATATCTAGGCTGTGGACCAGACTTGGATCCCCAATGAGGTGATTTAGAAATTTTATATCTCTTTCTTCTAAATAAGAAACTGGTGGGTCATTACAATAAATGGGTGGCTTTTTAAATTTAGCACTGGGGCTTTTTAAGAAACTCTGGCCTCAAGTATATTACTTACACATGTTTAGTCAACTGGACCTCTTCATCTAATCACACTAAACCAAAATGGGGTTGGAAAGTACCTTGAACCCAAGCCTCCCATAAACTCTGACGCTCTTTTCTGCACTCTTTCCAATTCCTCAATTTCTTTATGATTGTAGTGTCCAGAACTATTGGTAGATACAGTATTCCAGTCTAACCAGTGTAGCATAGAGCAGAGCTAACCTTTCCCTTGATTTCAACACCGTAAATCGGTTGCTGCAGTCTAAGACTGCACCAATTCTTTTGGCAGCTGTATCACCCTGCTATGTTTAATCTATGGTCAATGCCCAATCCTTCTCTTAAGTACTTACCTTGCTCTTGAAGATCTGGTTTTTCTTACCTAACTACAAAACTCTACATTTCTACCCACTTAAACTGTTCATGTTTCTCAAATGCTATTGAACTCCCAGCCTGTATTTTGCTGCATTAACCATCCTTTACAGCTTGTGTCATCTGCAATTGGGATGAGCATCCCTTATATCCCCTTGTCTAAAGGGGATTTATGATTTATTATTAAAGAGGATTTATGATTTATTGATTTATTGAAACGTGGATGAGCTCCAGGTGTGAAGCCTGAGGTATTCTATATGTACTTTCTTTGTGGCACCGTGGCAATCCAACCACTGCACTTTTAAAACCATGATTTATATGTTTATATTTAATTTATATCTCGAGTTTATTATTTTCAGCATACTTAATACTCCTTCCTCCTGCTATTTTCCCCATAACAATAATCCCGTGAGGTGAGTTGGTCTGACTGTGACTGAGCCAAGGTCAGCCATTCTTTCATGCCCAAAACGGGACTATAACTCAGGCTCCCAATTTCTAGCCTGATGCATTTAGACCAAACTGGTTCAGGTCTCTACCTCAAACATTGTTCAACAAATCACGGCTTAGGGAGATCAACTCCTGAAAGGGTCAGAAAAGACTTAGAGAGGGCTGTTAAGCACTTATAAAGTGGTATATAAGTCTAAGTGCTATCGCTATCTCCAAAATCCCTCCCGATCTTTACATTCGATGATTCTCGGAGAAGCGCAACCCCAGAATGTCTATTGCCTCTCTGTATCCAACCCAGATCAGATTTATGAAAGCGGTATGTGTTTATTTATAATTCTCCATTGTCTCTCTCCCCGTTTCCCGATAAAAAAAACCCCCCAATTTTCTGCCCAGATGATTCCTTACCTCTCGTTCGCCTTGGGTGTTCAACAGCCGCAGCCCGCCTACGCAACGGCGCAAGAGGAATTTAATGGCTGCCGAGGCCCTTGGCTAGTTCTCACTCCGGTCGGGGAAGACGACGCCGCGGGACTCTGAGCAGACCTGCTTGCCTGGTGCGTAGGGCTGCAGGAGTTGCCGCCACGTACCTCCCTCCGAGGTTTCCTAAATTCCTGCTTGAAAACCTCGGGTTAGCCGCCGACCCGCCTGGGAACACAGCGAAGGAAGGGGCGCCTGGACTCCCTTCGCTTCCTTCTCGATATTATAACCCGAGCCCTCTGCTGGCCGCTGCCTGTCTGCACAATTATCTTGAGCTTCTAGAGATCCAGGGGCCGAGTCCGTTTCGCTAATGGAAAGACAAGGCCGGATTAAAGTGTCGGACTGATGCAGAAAGACGCCTGCCTTAATGCGGCACGGGAGCGCGTGAAGTGCAGCTCGACCCTTCTGTGGTCTGGAGCGACAAAGTCCAACCCTCGTTTTCTCCATCTAAAATTGCAAGATCTTTTGATGCCCGAAGTTTATTTTTATTTTGGGGGGAGTTGTTTTAGACTTCTCAATCATACCTACAGACTTTTGATCATCCAAGGACTAATCAGATCTGACCCTAATTAAACCTTATCAAGAGCAGCCAAAATTGACCAAAGGTTAACAAGACTTTTCAGCTTGTAGGAACTACAATTCTCAACTTCCCAGAAAGTCCAGGTATACTTCTGGTCCTGTACACCACACTAGTTACCTATTTCTGAAAGATGCTTAAACTAGAGATTTCTTCTTTTCCAACAGAATAAGCAATGTTTTTTTTTTCTTTTTAACATAGTTTTATTTTTAAATCCTAACTTTCTAGCAAAAGATCTTCAAGTCAGTTTATACCTTGGCTCAAAACTATAGAGCATTATTAAATCTGTATGAATTAAAGAACCAATACAAGACAATGCGGGAGCCCTGTCAGATCAGACATAACCAAAAGGTGCTGTTTCTTATCCTAGCCAACAAAATGTTTCTGTGAAGCTCAGTGTGCTTTTTCACACTCCTCCTCGCCTCTAAAACTGGTATTCAAATAGCCTTTTCTTCCACAAACTTGTCTAATTCCCAGCTAAAGCTGTATGAATGAGGGACTGTGACTTCACTATGTTTTGTGAGAAATATTTATCTTTGCCTGCATTGTCTTGAGAGGTTGAATGTCTTCAAGTCATACATTTTTACAGGGGAAAAGATGATGTGTTTGCTTTCTCCAATCCATGCATCTTTGGGTAGGCGTTCACATTTCTCTGTGCTTTTTTCTTTTTTTCAGACTGAAAAGTTGCCAATCTCCTTATACCTTTGGTTGCCTTTCGTTGCACTAAGGACCCCCTTCAAAATTCAGCAATACAACTGCTGTGTTATGAATCTGTATAAAGGTGTTAAGGATCTGTAATAATGGCACAAAGCAGTTTCATTTTTCAGATCCTTTCCTAAGGAAATTTAATGAGAATTCATCTTTTTCACACTGCATCAATATTGCAGGTCACATCTATCACAACCTCTAAATCTTTTTCCTGCCCAGTCAGGAACTGCCCAGAGCTATCGCTGTGTAAATGAAATTTAGGATTTGGGGACAAAAGTATGTTTTATAATCTCCTTAATCGCCATAAACTGCAATTGCCAGATAAGCTCTATTGACAGGTGGAGTTTGACCTTGGCTCAGTCACAGTCTCTCAGCCCAACTCACCTCACGGGATTATTGTTATGGGGAAAATAGGAGGAGGAAGGAGTATTAAGTATGCTGAAAATAATAAACTCGAGATATAAGTTAAATAACATATAAATCATGGTTTTAAAAGTGCAGTGGTTGGATTGCCACAGTGCCACAAAGAAAAGACTCGTTTGAACCTTTTCGCGATTCCTATTACTTACACTCAGTTAAAGAAAAGGGCGCTGCCCACAAATTTTCAGCTACCCTAAGCGCCTCTGATTTTATCCGCAAACTTGTGCGCTTGTCAATCCTTAAAGAGAGCGCTGTTTGGGGAATCGTGCTGGTGCCAAGGTGCCTTCCAAGTTTAGCCTTTCAAAGAGATTGGCATTAAGCTTTTCTCGCCCTTTGCTTTCCAACGGGATTAGGATTCGTTGAAGCCAGCAGAGAGCAGTGTGAGATTGCACAGACGAGCAAAACGTATTCCGCTTCCGGAGAATTTGCACGGGCCTTCCACGGGGAAGGGAATTCTCGCGCGAGGCCCGCCGCCCTGCTTCTGACGTCACGCTTCTTGCAATCGGCAGCTGGTAAGATCCCAGGCGAAAGGCGATTGATTGCTCGACTGCAAAGGCAAGGCTTTCTAGGAACAAGGACGCGCGAAGGAATGTGTGGGTCAGTGCAATCGAGCCCGTCGGCGTGCAAATGGGGCGGTTGGAAGAACCAGAGCGGCTTGAAATAACTTTTCACCATCCCGCACCCGAGGAACAGTTTCCTCCAAGCCGATGCCGTCAAAATGTACTGGATTTATATTGTTAAATCTGCCTTAGACGTTGCAAAAAACAAACCTGATAGCGATCTGGAGATGTAGCCGTTTAGTCAGTGCTCTCTGCTTAACAATTAAATATATTATTATTTTAAGGACGATGTGACACACCATGTGTAACGCGTTGAAGTAAAAGATCTAGCAAATGCATTTGCACCATTTGTTAAAACTTTATTGTGTTAGCCAAGGTTCGTTCACCGCAAGGTGTTAGTGACTTGACTGGCTTGATGTCTGAATAGGTGGGGAATCATTAGGGAATTCCCGGAGTCGTTGGCTAGATGTAAACGTTGAAAAATGAAGAAAGTGAAGTTCACTGTCATAGCATTGTCAAAAGACAGCTGTGTGGAAGAGATAAGGGGGGCCAAGTTTGATTGGAGGAGATTTATTGGACCAACCCAATCCACATGTTTAATTCATTTTGTAGTTTGTAAATCCAGAAAATGGGTTAATTAGATAACCAAGTCAATAGATTGTGTCAACATGGCCATTAAGTCCCATGCGTGCTGTTGATGCCACATTATTATGATGTGACAGAATGGGGTTAAAGCCAGTTGGGAAGCTTTATTTTAGCAATAAACATAAATATAAATGTAAATGTGCACAACTCTACTCATAGCACAGTGCTCTTTTGAAGTTGGTAGAACTTCTCTGCAAATACAGGGAGTCCTCAACTTACGACCATTCATTTAATGATTGTTCGAAATTACAATGGCACTGAAAAAAGTGACTTACAATCAGTCCTCACACTTACAATGTATTTATGACAGTTGTAGTGCCCTGAGATCATATGATCGCCATTTGCCACCTGCCCAGCCAGCTCCCAACAAACAAAATGAATGCAGGAGGCTGGAGCTATTTAATGACCATGTGTTTCACTCAACAACTGCAGTAATTTGTTTAACAGCTATGGCAGAAAGGGTTGAAAATAAGGTGCGACTCATTTAACAACTACCTTGCTTAGCAACAGAAATGATGATCTCAATTACTGGTAGTCTTTGGCTTACAACAGTTAGTTTAGTGACCGAAGTTACAACGGCACTGAAAAAAATAATTTATGACCGTTTTTCACACCTATGATCATTGCAGCATCCACCACCCCCACTTGTGATTTACATTTGGATGCTTGACAACTGCCTCACATTTATGACGGTTGAAGTGTTCTGAGGTCATGTGATCATGTTTTGCAACCTTCTGACAAACAGTCAGTGGGGAAGCCAGATTTACCTAACAACTGTATTACTAACTTAACAAATGCAATGATTCACTTAACAATGATGGCAAGAAAAGTTGTAAAATGGGGCAAACTCATTTAACAAATGTTTCATTTAGCAACATAAATTTTGGGCTCAGTTGTGGTCGTAAGTTGAGGATTTCCTGTCTAATCAACAGTAGACAACCTGTAAGGGTACCCTTAGTAAGGGGACTTGCTTTTCTCTCCTCAGACCATTGCGGATAGAGAGGATTGATTGATCCACCAAAAAGCATACAGACAAAAGTTAACACATGTACAGGCTGTATTTATACAAACATAAAAGAGATAACAAGTCCCACCCAAGACCTGTGGGGTTACATATGGGGTTGATTAATTTGGTATAACAAGGACATTAGAATGATTCTAGCTTCCTTTAAATTCTTTGCTGGTATGCTTGCCCATGATAAAAAAACCCTAAATTATCCCCGCATTTCTTTGCTGTGCTTACTTTATACTAGGAGAGGAGCCTTACTCTGAAGAGTCTTCAAAAATCTGATTCTCCTGCTATTTATTCTGCTTTAAGAATTCAAGGACAGAATTCCATGCTAGCTGTTAACCAGTCCCATGTACTTTTCACAACCAGCATGTAAGGTAGGTTGCTAACGAGGATTACCTGTACAATTATGCATTAGTTAATTCAGTATTCTTTATTATAGCCGTGATAAGCTCCCATACGCATTAAAAGCATTTCTTCCAGTTTCCCTAGAAAATTGTCAAACTCATATCGTCACGTGATGTATTGGGGCTTTTCCCCCATTTGCTAAATTGGGTGGGAGCGTGGCCAGCAGGTGACACATCCGGCCCATGGGCCAGGAGTTTGACAGCCCTGTTCTAGATGGTTCTACAGAGAGAAACAACTGAGCATATTTTATATTCAGGAGCTTTTTTGTTTTTTCAAGATCCCAAGAATCAGGGAGACTGGAATTGACTGTGATTCCCCTCCCCCACTTTCCACCCCCTCCAGTTTACTTAATATCTTTTCCAGGTGGCCAAAAGCCTTAGAGATCCATCTGAAAAACAATTCTATTTCTGTACAGTCAGCAAGTGGTGGTGCTGAGGAGACTCATATATGTTATAGTTGGAGTTGAAGCAGATAATTTTGCACAGTAACTCTAGCATCTACCGGTAGTGTCTGCTCTTGAGGTTCCACGGACCTAGAAACAAATGTTAGGAAGTATATTGTGACACAAACTGGGAGACTTGTTTCTGTAGAAATGTCACCAATCAAATTTAGCTCTATGGAGGGTGAGCACTGTTGAGATGTAGGTCAGGGTTTCTTCCTCTGGCTGTTCGCTTTTCATTTAATTTAAGATTTTGCTTTTGATCACTTTAAATCTACTCTTAATTCTAGGCAGTTGAGTGAGATGAAGGTGGCTATGCTAGTAATAGGTTTATAGAAAAAAATGGAGAGGATAAAGGAGAGAGTACTGTTAAGATGTGACCTGGATGTTGGACAAGTAAAATCCATGATTGGTATCTGGAGATTAAATTTCCTGGAATATGTCCTTATAGTCATTAGAAGTTAAGTTTGTTTCAAAGAAAATATTAATCTATATCTATACACCGATTTAGGGACGTGGTGGCTCAGTGGCTAAGACGCTGAACTTGTTGATCAGAAAGGTTGGCAGTTCGGCGGTTCCAATCCCTAGCACCACGTAATGCACTGAGCTCCTGTTACTTGTCCCAGCTTCTGCCAACCTAGCAGTTTGAAAGCATATAAAAATGCAAGTAGAAAAATAGGGACCACTTTGTTGGGAAGGTAACAGCGTTCCTTGTGCCTTCGGAGTTTAGTCATGCCGGCCACATGACCACGGAGATGTTTTCAGACAGTACTGGCTTTGTATGAGCACTGCCCCCTAGAGCCGGAAACGACTAACATGTATGCGCGAGGGGAACTTTTACCTTACTTATACACTGCGTTATTCCCAATTGGGTAAAGCAGAGATAAACATACCCTAATACAAACTATGTATTTTGGATGTAATTCCCTCAATCCCTTGCTGTTGGCCCTGAGGGATGAAGCCGACAGGACTAAACCTGATTGCCTAAATAAATATAGGAACTAAGGGAATGTGGCAATGTATTTCAAATTAAATTGACTTTCTGAATTTTTGCCAATTAAGTCCTTTATCTGAATTTTCTAGCTTGGCAGGAGATCACAGAGGAAGGCATGTTTCATCTTGCCCCTTTCTGGCAACGATTCTAAAGAGGCAAGAGAAGATGTAATGACCAAGAACGAAAGCTAATCAAACAAAGAAATACTTTGATCATTCTAGCCAAAGCGTCATTTTATTATTCTCCGGAAAACAACGCCATCATTTACTGATTCTTCTTTTTTATTTCATGCAAACACTTAAATTTTTATTCCACATTTTAAAAAAAAAATAGAGGAGAGTAGCTTCTTACCAATTTTTGGTACTTAGAATTACATAACAATTGGTGAAGAAATTCACAAGGGATCCCGCAATGGGAGAAAAATGCTTGCGTTGCCCCAACTTTGGGGAAAACCTTTTGGGCAAGTCAGATCATTCCGAACCTCAGCAAGTCTGCCCCACAGATAAACTGTATAAGTGCCTGGAATGTGGGAAATGTTTCACTCACAGTAAGAACTTCAGCACCCATCAAAGGATCCACACTGGTGAGAAACCTTACAAATGCCCCGAATGTGGTAAAAGGTACGGGGCCAGCTCAACCCTGAGTAGACATCGGAAAATCCACATGGAAGAAAAGCCTTACAAATGTCCAGACTGTGACAAGAGTTTCAGTTACAAAGCAGATCTCATCAAGCACCACCGTGTTCACACGGGGGAGAAACCTTATGTATGTGGCGAGTGTGGGAAAAGTTTTAGTCAAAGCTCCAATTTTGTGACTCATCAGAGAAGCCACACGGGGGAGAAACCTTATGAATGTCCCGACTGTGAAAAAAGTTTTAGTGTGAGCTCGAGCCTTATAGAGCACCAGCGTGTCCACACAGCTGAAAAGCCCTTTTTGTGCCTGGAATGTGGGAAAAGTTTTAATCGCAGCTCCCATCTCAGTGTGCACCAGAGGATTCACACAGGGGAAAGGCCTTTTCAGTGCCCCGATTGTGGGAAGGGCTTCACCATTCTCTCCACTCTCAGTAAACATCAGAGAATCCACACAGGAGAGAAACCTTATAAGTGCCCCAAATGTGAGCGGAGTTTTCGGGTGAGCTCCATCCTGACCCAACATATTAGGACCCACACGGGAGAGAAGCCGTATGTTTGCTCCGAGTGTGGGAGGAGCTTCAGTCAAAAATCGCCTCTTATTGCTCACCAGAAACTTCACAATCGTCAGAAAACCTGGTAGGTGAGTGTGAGTCAAGCACTGGACCAGGCTTTTGAGTGACCAGATTACAAAAAAAGGAAGGCTGGGAGAGTTGACCAGTTTTATGGGATGAAATTGGCAACTTAAGCCAGAGTAGGCCTTAAGGTTTTCATTTTGCCTCTTCATCTCCTGAGCCCCCAAAGTATTCAGAACAGGGGAATGTAGAAGGATTGGCCCCAACTCATCACAAAAATGTTGCTCGTGGTCTGAATGTAGCCCATGGCTATACTTTTTGCCTACAACCCAATAACCTGCAGGCCAAAGTAATCCTTAAAGATGAAGGATGAACGCAACAGAACTGCTCATCCAACTCCTACTCGGGCTCCTACTGGGCTTTCAGGTGGGGTGGGGAGAGAGAGTAAATTGTGGTTCTTAAATTTCCTTGACTTTCTTTTTGATGATAGCCTCATCCTGGACCAATGGGAGACAAGGGATGGATGTTAATTCTGCAGCCAGTGTGCATCTCTCTTGTGAATGAAAGGTCTTCCATCTTCAGACATGTAAGAGTTATAGGGACCCCAAAGGTTTTTGCAGAGGATGGAAAATATTACCTGATGTTAGATTTCCTCCTCTGAAGGTCAACATAATTTTCCGCTCTTGGAGGTGATTAGAATTAGAACTGGGCCCCTGGAATCTTCTCCCATTAAACTGAAGAACTTCAAGCTAAGAAATGGTTGATTGTGGTAAGAGTTTGGGAAATGGAAAATTATAATCTGCTTTTCTTTTTGTCCTGTAGAAAAGTGTTGTTGCTAAAAATGGCATCCTTTCTTATTACTTTAAAGCCCATCTACAATCCAGCTGCTGTGTTTTTGACTGAGTCTTTGGGATGTTAGAAGTCGAAATTTATTATGCTATGACAACCCAGGATGAGTAGGATAAGGACTAGGAAAAATATACTGTATGTAGATTCTGATACTAATAAACATTTTTTGTAAAAAAAAAAGTCTTCAACTCCAACTCAGAAATAAATTAGTGCCTTTACTGAATAGTTTGTCCAGCAAGATCTGTTCCTTTCTCCTTCTCCATGTCCCCTTTCCTAATTCTCTTCCATTGCCCAACAAGATATTCTTGCCATAGTGTTAGATCCTACTCTTTAAGATTTTCCAGCTTGGTGCTTTCAGACGTTTTAGGATACAGCTCCCATCATCCAAGCTCGAGAAGGCAGAAGGGGAGTCATAATACAGTTTATTTGAAAGAAATTAGGTCAGGAAAATTTTAATTTTAAAATTTTAATTTTTTAAAATTTTAAATGAGTTCACAGACCATTTTTAAATCAAAGGGTAACAAGGTTTGCAAACTTTGTGTGAATATACAGTATATGAATGTATATAAGTACAGGTCCTTTACAACATCCTTGGTAAAGCATTCACAGAAATGGAACAGATTTAGTTATAACTGATAAAAGTATCCCAATTTTCAAGAATGGTGACTGAAAATGTTCCTAGTACATAAATTAGTATAAAATTTGTCAGATTCTAAAGTGGCATTTGTGTTGGTCATAAAGAGAGGATTGCACTGTGTACAGTTACTCTAAAAGAGCAACAGATCGATACTGGCATAGGTTGTTGTGGAATACAATTCACTTTGTAGGGAAAATGCAGAAAGGTATGCAATAGAATCCATATACTTCAGATTGCATTCACTTTCAGCCTTTAATTTGTCTCTATGTGGATTTGATTTCCAGCTTGTCAATATGGCTATGCTCTGATATTCTCTGGAATAAGAGAAAATAGTTAAATACGTTCATACAGTTGAGCGTTCATCAGCTCTTTCTCAGCTGTCTAGTCCTGCCAGAAGCATGTGAATCATTTCAGCCACATAGTCCTCAACTATTGACTGGTTGCTTAGTGTCTGAAGTTATGACCAACCTAGTAAAAGGGACTTACGATCCAGTTTTGAAGTTACGACAGTCGGGCCCCCACCACAGTCATATGACCAAATTTATGGCGCTAGTCAAAATGGCCATATTTATGGCCATTTGCAGTGTCCCACAGTAACATGACCGTGTTTTACAACAGTTTTGCTTTTTGGCAAAATTCCGATTTTGGGGGAAAACTATGTCCACAGTGAACCATTAGTTCGCTTAACAATCTGTTTGCTTAAAACTTTGCAGCATTCACCTAATGACCATCACACACAAAAAAGATAAAATTGGATCAATCACATGACCAATCAGTCTCATGACTATCACAACATGCAACTGAATACATGATAGATACTAAAGCCAGTAAAATCAATTGTGCATTCTGGGCTTTACATTTGAAGGATCCCTTTTCTCAGCTTGCTGGACTGGCCTTAAATAGTACAGGGTTTTCAAATGGTGGGTTTAAAAACTAGAACCCTAGTGTTCTGTGAGAATTTGATGCAGTTACGGCAAAAACTATATATAAAAAAAGTTCATTCAGATACAGCTAATTTTCTATCACTGGAGCTTTGCATCTTAATCAAGGATTGTGGGATTAAAAAAAACCTAATAGATACTAAAGCCTAAAAAAGCTTGAAAACCAATGAATTAATACTCTATCTATATTTGCTTTCTAATATAAGTACTGTAATGACTGTATTTCCCTCCAGTTCTCTGCTTTTTTATTGTTTTTGTTTTTTCATTTAAAGGGTTTGTAGGTTGTTTCAATCCACAGACACTGAGTGGCAGATAATTTGTTCAATCCTCAGTGTGGATTGCCATAAATACATAATAAAGATTTTAAAAAGCTGTCCTACAAAGAAGTTGTGAAACATTCCAAAAAGATATCAAAAGCTATTAATCTATCCCCCAAACTTGATGAAATAGCTCCATGAGAAGAGCCTCATAGCTTTAGTTAAGGAGAAAAATGACTACAGCTGCAGGGTGAGGGGGGAAAAAGGCACATCGTCAAGCAGCAGTCAAACCCGCAAGCCTTTTCCGTGTTCTGGGAGTACCTCACATCTGGAGCTAAAACTATCTGGTTTATTTCTCAAGACCAGTCCTCCGATGTTGTCAGGACTTAGTTCAGGTATAACGAAACTAGCCAGAAGTATTGGTTATTTCGCTCGTCTCACTTTCTTCGTGCAATGATATTCCGTTGTTGTGCAAGGAGGCCGCGTAACTGCAGGCGCAGCAAATCAATAGTTCCGCGTGAAAATCAGGGTGGCTGCCGATCGTTTTTCCTTCGAGATAGAGAAAAATCCAAGGTGACAGGTGAGAATAATACAGAATGCGAATCTTTAGGCTCGTGCTCAGTCCTTGGACTCTGGAATTCGCGCCTAGCCCGAAGCCGCTAGAAGGCAGTAGGCAACTCTTTCCCTCAACGCCCCCCGCCCCCCGGTTGTTGCTTCTGTTGCTAAGGTGGAGGAGGGGCGAAAGCGTCGGACCTGAGTGAAAACTTCACTCTGGCTAAAATCAGTTTTCGGAGTTAAATGGCAGAATAGCTATACAGTATTGGCTGTTCCTGTGAAAACTTGATGAGGGTAAAGGAGGTCGAGCAAGGGAAAATATAGGGAAGAGGGGAAATGCAACATTCCCGTTGAACATTCTCTTTTGTTTCTGCTCATGAATTGCAATCAAGGACCGGTTGACTGCTATTGTGAAACAAGGCGGCTGCCGTCCTGCGTGGTCCTAACTTTGGATATCGGTGGACTTCAGAGAGCCTCTTTTCCATATCCCGTGTGTTTCCTGGACTTTAGTTCCTTATCAGAAAAATATAGGATGACGATAGAGAGATTCCATATAATTATCCTAACCTCCAAATTTGGTGTCTTATAATTCTGTTTCCTCACCAACACCTTTAATTTTTTTCTTTGTCATTTAAACTCATTCTTTTTGTGGAGGTGGATATAATCTATTAACATCAACATAATTAGTGTAATTATTAAATTATTCATTTTAGTATTTTGTATGATGTCAATTAATATTTATATTGTGCTTAAAACTAAGTGAAATATAAAAGTCCAAAATTAAAAGTCCAGGCATAGGGGAGATAGGTGGCACAAAAACTTAATAAAAAACGTCAAAAAATAGTAAAACAATATATTCAATCTGAGGGCTGTATACAAAAATCACAATAAAATCGAGGCAGCTCTAACTATGATACAATAGATGACCAGAGGAAAAGAAAGTTAGTGTCTTCAAAGGTCTTTTTTAAAATTATAAAAAAAACACGAATAAATAAATTAAAATTGCTTGGTATGTTTGGTTTTTTGTTTTTATTTTAATAATAAAATATTCTATTCTGCCAAAGTACTGCAGATTGGCATGAATACAGTACACGCTTCCACGTCTTGCTCGTCCTTGCCTTCCGGCTCTCCATCGTGCCCTTGCCCAGCTCTTTCTCGCCGAGCTACCACGAGAGGGTTTTCTATCTGCTGGATCTCAGTTTCTGCGGGACTTTCAACAGTCTCTCTGCCTTTAACGTGGCAAAGATGCTTTTGGTTGTTTGCTTGTCTTCCTCGTCAACATAATCTTGCTCTCCCCATGGGCAAAGAAAACAAAAATAAATAAAATATTCCGATGTTGAAAATTATGCTGGCCGCCAGAGGTCTCTCGATTTCAGCTAGGGAAGGCAAGAGGAAGTCGCTCCCTCTTCCTCTCTACTGAGGAACATCTGACTTGGTCAGAGAGGAAGCTGCGACAGCGTGGCCTTGGAGGTCTGTTTCACTTCGGTGGTTGCTGGGAGTACTTTGACCGACCAAAGTGGAGACTGAGGTCCTTCGCAAGCCGGGCTTGGTTAAATGCTGGAAGTTTCTCCCTGACTTAGGAACAGCCTTTGGTGGGGAAAAGAAAAAGAACTGAACGGACCTACAGATCCTTGGTGGAGAAGAAGGAAATGCTTTTGGAGAATAATTAAACTGGAGAATTAAGGAGGATCGGTGTGTGTAAAGGGAAAAGGAAAGGATAGGGAACTATTTTGACCGAGTTACATGTGGAGATGTAATGTGTTAGATTCTATTCTATTCTATTCTATTCTATTCTATTCTATTCTTATTCTTATGTATTCTCAGAGTCAAGTACACAATCAGATCTCATACTTTTTATTTGCTAAATTGTTAGTTTTGGGGGTGGGTGGGTGTGGAGGAACATTTGTTCAAAATCTCTAAGGTACTGGAAGCTTAGGGAGTAGGAGAGCAACAGTTATAATTCAACAAATCTATATTAGGAGGAGTTAAAATCAATAAAAATCAATAGAAGCACACTTTTAATCTATTGCGATTTTTTTGCACGAAAGCTGAAGCATGTAAGGATTGTTACTCTCCTGTCAAAATACGGTAATAGCATGCCTTGTAACATCTTAATTTATTATGAATGTTTTTGTGAACTGTAGTCCATGAGATGTGATCCTATCCATATATTTTATTTTGTTTTGTCTTCGTTGGTAAGTTGGAATCATAATTAGTCATGAACATTTTTGCATGTACCGTAGATGGTTCTGAGTGTGATTTCTCACAGTTTCATTTAAATGGGATTTTTGGGTACCAACTAACCTGGAGGGCTTTCTGCTGAAGACAAGATTAGAACTTATGGTTTCTTGGTCGCTGACCTGGTACTTTTAACTACCATATCAAAATGCTACTCCACGTGTTACTGTACATAACCTCAAGTCTTCTTTGCGCCAAGTTGAACTCTTGGTGTCTTCATGAACATGGCTATCTTATTTTCTTGGCAATACAGTAATACTGGAGTGATTTGCAATCACCTTCTTCCAGCATGTTTTTAGACTTCTCAGTCCAGTCTGCAGCCCTGAGATTTCCTGGCAGTTTCCCACCCAAGTACTGTTTAAGTCTGATTATGCATAGGGTTGTTTTTTGAGAGAGAGAGAGAGAGAGAGAGAAACAGAAACCAAGATCAATCCAATGCATTTTATTAGCTTGCTGCTGATCCAACTGTAGGGGGCAATACAGTCCATCCTGTGATATTGTCCTTTGTCTTTCTAAGTGCTGCATTTCACCCTTGTAGCTCATTCTCTGTATGCTAATTTTATGTATCCTACCACAGTAAGATTTTTGGGGAACTGTATCAATCTTCATGGAAATCTCAGCTGGCTGCAGATCATGCCTGACGAAGTACAGTATTCCAGTTTTCCCAAATCTAATAGCTTTCATGCATTATACAGTTAGAATTCCCAGCACTCCCAGCCAATATGGCCATGTTGGTTATTAATTTAACGAATCAGTAGAGGACAAGGTTAAGAAAGCATGGCCTTGCATAGTCAGGGGATATGGCACAAGCCAAAAGAGCATCTGGTCCAAAGACAATCTCACTACTGTACACAGGGATCTAACAGCACAACAGTCGCTGCAAAGAAAACACTTCAACTTATTTAAATAGGGGGAAAATGATGGCACTGAATCCGCCCTCAAATATTGCCTAGACTTGAAGCCAATTTTATTTTACAGTTGTTAGCTGATGTTTGCAATATAAGCCTTTTGAAACACATCTGGTACAAAACCCTCAGTGTTTCTTTAGCATAGAATGAGGGAGTTGGTAAAAAAAAATCTGATGTTTTGTTGTATAACAATAACAATAAATGACTGTTCAGCTGCAAAACATTCAGGATGAGTGTTCAAGTGATGGGACATGCTAATTTAATCCAGAGTGGAGAGTCATGCTGGGTCACAACATATAGAGGCTCCCATTATTGACTGAGCTGGTTGGGGTTGCACAAGGTTATAATTCAGCAAAACCCCTTTGTACTCTTTATCTTTAAATTGACACTTTTTCAGAACTAAAGATGTTATGTCAATTATATTCCCCTGCATGATACCTCTTTTTTTAAAAATCAAAGGTATCTTGCCTGTAGCATTTTATTTAATGAGCTGGTTAGGGGAAACCTATCAGTTAAAATTATGCTCTTTTTAACTGTCAATGATCACTTTGCTTTTACACATTCCATTTCCTACAAGAATGGCTTGATTATGGTTGATCTAATGAAATGTAGTACTGTATTTAAAGTTAGAAGGCTGCAAATTACTCAGAAGTTCATCTCTTATTTAAACGATAAACTTTTCAGTTACCATATCTAACTCTGGGTAATACTTAAATTGAGTCTGACCCAGAGGTGGTATTCAGCAGGTTCTGACCAGTTCTGGAGAACCAGTAGCGGAAGTGTTGAGTAGTTCAGAGAATCAGCAAACTGGTCCTACCCCCATCTATTCTCTGCCTCCCGAGTCCCAGCTGACCGGTCGGGTCTTCTTTTGTTACCCTGCACAGGAGAACAGAGCTGAAAAGCAGGTTAGTGGGTGGGGACAGAATGGGATTTTGCAGTATCCGTCCCCTGCCACACCCACCAAGCCACGCCATGCCCACAGAACCTGTAGTAAAAAAAATTGAATCCCACCACTGGCCTGACCTGTTAGTTGGCTGGGAGACTTCCAGGGAATCTTAAAGCTATAAGCAAGACTGGGGGTGGGTGGGATTTGTTTGATTTTTGCAGAAGGTGGCAAAGACAAATAATTTCCAATGTACATGTTGTTCTCAAGAATTGAATTTAGTTCATGAGTTCATTTTGTACTGTGTTTTAGATTCAGCAGGGAGGTATGGAGGAGGCAATAAATTGACCCATTGTACAGATTTGCTTGAAATAATCACCTCTGGAATGTTGTATATAGTCCCCCAAGTTCAAGAAGATGCTTCCTAGATACCATTTATGATTTGCTTTCCCCCAGATAGGTGATATGATGTCAAAACTATTTATTTTTGCTTCTATTCCAGCCACTGGACAAAAAATGGAAAACGCTTCCAAGGAGAAAAATCCAGGACAGATACAACTACACAGAAAAGTGGGAGGAATACCCCAAAAGAGTAATTCCCAGGAAGAAGAAACTTCTAAAAACCAGAAGAGAACAGAGAAACAAAATGTCAAAAACTCTGGATCCAGAAGAATAAAGTCCATCATGTTGCAAGGAAACTCCAAGGAACAGCCAATTCAGCAAAAAAAGCCAGCGTCCAAGAAACAGCATCCATGTCCTGATTGTGGGAAAATCTTCAATAGAAGCTGTGCTCTCAGTGCCCATCAGAGAGTTCACACAGGCGAAAAACCCTACAAGTGCACTGAATGTGAGAAGAACTTCAGTAAGAGTTCACACCTCATTGCTCATCAGAGAATCCACACAGGAGAAAGACCCTACACTTGTTTGACCTGTGGGAAAAGTTTCAATCATTCTTCCCATGTGATTATCCACCAGAGAACTCATACAGGGGAGAAACATTACAAGTGTTTAGAATGTGGGAAAAACTTCCGATATAGTTCTGATCTCATCAGGCACCAGATTGAACATGCAGGTGAAAAACCCTTCCGGTGTTCAGACTGTGGGAAATGTTTCAATCGGACCTCCAACCTCCTTATCCATGAGAGGATACACACAAAAGAGAAACCGTACAAGTGCCTTGAATGTGGGAGAAACTTCAGTTACAGCTCAGTTCTAATCAAGCACCAAAGAGTGCATACCTCTGAGAAGCCTTTTAAATGCCCGGACTGTGGAGAAGGTTTCCATGTGAACACAAGCCTTCTTACACACCAGAAGATACATTCAGGACAGAAACACTATTCATGCTCAGAGTGTGGGAAAAGCTTCAGGTGGATATCACATTTAAGTAGGCATCAGAAGATCCACACTGTAGAAAAGTCTATATAAATTTGAACACTAAGATGCACTCTATTTTTGGATGCCATATTTTTCTTTTTTCCTCTAACCAAGATAAAATACATTGTTTTGATCTAATGTTTAGATTGTAAGCAACCTGTGTACAAGGACATTCTTTTATGAAGTAAAGTTAATAAGCATAACATTTCCCTGCTCCACCTTACTTTTTTAAAATATTATTTTAATTTAAAAGAAACTAAATGGGAAACTGATAAAAGAAACTAACGGAAAGCTGATATTTTTAAATTTTAATTAAAAAGAAACTAATGGGAAGTTGATATTTCTCAAAGCACCACCAAAGCTAGTAACATTCTAATTTGATGGAATGCCATGGATGTTATAAAAACTGTGAGCATTCTGAGAAAATATACTGAGAGGTTGTAACCTAGTTGTTGCTGGGCATGGGTTCAATCACTCCTCTTCCTGAGTTCTCATAACAGAATATAAAGTTTAAGTTAGTTTACTTATCCAGTCTCAGACTGTTACTAAACTAGCTTCTGCCTCCAAGAACAAGGAAGTGTGGGATGGGGAACACACCAAGGAGCCCCCAAGAATTTATTGCATTGCCTCCAAGATAGAGAAGTCATTGTAAACACAGCCCTTTGCACCTGCCTTGCCCTGGAAAACATAAATTGCTGAGGGAATATAGATTTCCCAATTTATTGGCTCACCCACAAATCAGCATTTCTATTCACAAAAAATGTTTTCACTAGGCAGCCAAGAGCAGTCTGCATAAAGTTTGCAAATTCTATATACTTATCTGGCTGGATAGTAATTTGATAATTGCCTTTTCTCCCTTTTTATATGGATATAAATCTAACCATAAAAATCAGGAGACTGGCTGGGTGACTTTGGGAAGGTCACTCTTTCTCAGTCCAACCCACCTCAAAAGGTTGTTGTTGCAGGGAAATAGGAGGTAGGAGGATATATGCTTGCTGTTTTGAGTTATATATTAAAATGGCAGGGTAAAAATATAATATAGGGATAATAAGTGCAACTCAGACACCAAGAATCTTTGATATGCTGAGATTTTTATTTCACCACAGGGATGCATCCAAAAATAGCTCCTTCTAGTGAATATGGAAACTTCCTCATAATTCTACTGTCACATTTTAACATTCTAGATAATACTTACATATATAAAGTGCATTTTATATATAGTATGCTAGTAATATTAACATATCGATGTAGTAATACAATATTATTTTACAATATAATAATTCCCTTTTCACCCTTATGGGTGGTCTGTGTCTTAGATCCTCTACCAGAGGCATGGAAGTTGGAAGGTTCTGCTTAGAATCCTAACTGGTTTCTAGTACTTCACTCTTCTGAACAGAGAGCTTTGAGCTTGTTCCTGGAATATGTTGGATGTACACTCTCAATTTAGGAATCATAACCACAGGGGCTCCAACCACCACTGGGATCACTTTGGTCTTTTCGCTCATTAGGCCTACTGTTGTAGTAGCATCCATCAGTTCC
Source organism: Pseudonaja textilis (assembly GCF_049901715.1). NCBI lineage: Eukaryota > Metazoa > Chordata > Lepidosauria > Squamata > Elapidae > Pseudonaja > Pseudonaja textilis. The sequence continues at coordinate 1,591 of NW_028262835.1, read as the reverse complement.
AGATCTCTTGTCTTCTCCATGTATGGTTTTGTTCCAATAGCCCAGATTGTCCTGGTTCCTCACAACATCTGACATGGACCTTGTTAATCCATGTAACATCTGAGGCAGCATGACAATCCTAGTTTGTATAGACATGAAGCATTAGGGGCTCTTGCACCAAACTTGCTACTGATAAGGTAGTACCTGCCCAGAATTTTTTTAACACACACACTATTCACCAGACTGGATAGTACATAGTACTTATAGTACATTCAAATGAAACATAGTATGGATTTCTGAATAATCAGCATAATTTTAGAGGAGCCATGGTGGAAATTATGTTTTTGAATGTAGTAGTACCCTGCCAGTAAATAGCAATAAAGCTCCCTGAAAATTAAAAACAAACATTGTGATGTGGAGCTGGCAAAACAATTTCTCTTGATGTGCTAGCTTTGTACTGTACTTGCCTAGGGTGATTTTTTTTACTCCTCACTTTGAAGAAAAAGGCATTGGCAATTTAAAAACCTTCTCCTGGGCGGCACCTAAAATAAGTGGTTTTTCGGCGTAGAAGAAGCTCCTCTTCTATCTTGCCAGGAGAGGGCTCTGCTTACCGTTTCCTAGGAAGTATCTGAGCTTTTCCATTTCGCTCCGCTGAGCCAGGAGGATGAACTTCCTGTAGTAAATAGATTTGCCGCCATCGTGAACGCTGCAAGATAGATAGGACCGAGATAAGTGGGCCAGCGGACATCGAATCAATGCTTCATCACTCGACCAGAGTGAAGACTATCATCAGTTCCGAGATAACTCCGAATTAAACTGGCAGTGGGTCAGGTAAAAGGCAGACCTGTAAGGTGGAATGTAGGGAAGAAATACTTATCGCAGAAAACCTTTTATACTAGGGGTCGACTTGTATCTGGTATTTTTTAACCTGCCGCTCTGTTTGGAACCTGCACTCTATACAAATATTTTTTATTGATATTTAGTGAATTAAACTGAAGCACGGAGTTCCTGTTTAATGACACAAACTGAAGCGATTCTTTTCGTTTGTCAGGTTGGGGGTTGCTTGAGAATACAGTATGTTGTTTTGAATGAGCCCTGTGGGCAAAATCTGTTTCATCTGGCATTCCAGCCAAGACAATGGCCAGCCAGTTGATTGTAGGCTTCTGCAAGCAGAAAAATGAAATAACAGGTGCTGACTGTTCCTGCTTCCCTATGGATGGTGTTATTAATGGATAGGAAGTCGATGGTTCACTTGACATATCATCATGCAGACCTTGGCCGACCTTGTCAGGATTTGGAAGCTAAGCAGGGTTGGGTGTGAGAAATATTGCAGAAAATACTCTGGAAAATTGAAAAGCATCCCAATCAAATTACCTCCATGTTGTTGCTAAGAAAACTCAATCAGGAGTTGAGCTGTATTTGATAGTTTTTACTTTCTCTAGGTCAATGTAAACAAGCAATTTGCAAGACTGAAGCAATTAAGCTCAAGGGCTTTTGTTTTTGTTTTGCTGATGTGCTTATCTCCTTGAATTTGCACCATATGTTTTTAGCATATGCATGAGGGGTGCTTGGTGCTCTCTGAGTTTGCTTGTTTTCTTGCAGATGTTTCTGG